>NW_020954572.1:15358020-15456492 GCF_900497805.2 Vombatus ursinus | reverse complement strand
ATTTTTGAACCCAAGCATATGAATTTATGTTTATCTTCTAAAGTGTTATCATAATAGATTGAACCTGCTATTTAGCCTGTTGAGTTTTTTTTTAATCTTGATTCTGCCCTTCATTACATTAGCCACTTCCCTCTTGGCTTTGTGTCATGTGGAAATGTGATAATCATGCCATCTATGACATTATCCAAGTCATTGGGACAAAAAAGTTAGACAGTACAGATTCTTGGGTTATTCCATTGAAGATCTCCATCAAAGTTCCAGATTCTTTGGGCTCAGTCATTCAATTAGTTCCAAATCTACCCATCTGTACTACCATTTAGCTTATATCTCTTCATCTTTTTTTTTTAACTTGCCCTGTGATTTCATTTCGTTGAGGAGCTGCAAGTAGGAATTCCCTCTACAAATACAGATGGGCACATTTTCTGCCATTTAATTTCTTAGAGAGTTGTTGGGACATTCAAAGGTTAAGTACTTTTTGGTGTAGGGTTACACAGTTAGTAGATGTCAGAGGCAGAATTTAGAGCACAGATCTTCTTGTCTGCCAGACCAGCTCTCCATTACCTAACCCACGGCTACCACTCCTATATCAATCTATCTACCGCATTCCCCTGATTTACCAATTTAATAATTCTGTCAAAAAAAAAAAAGAATTGAGGTTAGTCTGACCTGAACTGTTTTTGATAAGCCATGTTGACTTTTTGTGATCACTGTTTCCTTTTCTAAATATTCACTGACCATCCCTTTAATAATCAATTCTAGAATTTTGAACTGGAAGTGAGGTCAAGCTCATTGGCCTGTAGTTACAGATTCTATTCTTTTTCATTTTTCCCTTCTGTTACAGAAATATTGTCTTTTTTACTTTCTCCCTGTCATATTATATTGTTATATTTTATATTGTATTATATTGCATTATATTATATCACATATTATGGCATATTGCATATTATCTCACATATCATGTCATATTATATTATGTTTTCAATATGATTTGATATTTTATATTGTATATACTACATATTATATTTTAATATAATTTAATATTTAATATAATAATTCAATATAATTCAAAATAATTTCAATATTTTCAATATATATTTTCAATAGTTCTTAACCTAGCAATTGCAGAACCAGTAGATAGAATTCAGAGGGACTTTGAACCTAGAGAGCTGTATTTCAATATAATTATTTCCTTTGTAATCTTATCCATTTTATTTTATACATTTAAAAATAGTACTCTTTTTTTTTGTTTGGTTGAGGCAGTCAGGGTTAAGTGATTTGTCCAGGGTCACATAGCTAGAAGGGTCAAGTGTCTGAAGTCAAACTTGAATTCAAGTCTTCCTTACTCCAGGGCTGGTTCTCTAACCACTTCATCACCTAGCTGCTCCCAAAATAGTACTCTTTTAAGGGGTACATTGGCTTCACCAAGTTACCAAAGGGGGGCTGTGATAGAAAAAAGTCAAGAACCCCTTGCCCAAAGTGTTCCTTCTCTGGACCTTTTGTTGGCTCCATATGTTTTTCTCAACTTACAAGTTCTATCCTTGGTGCTCCTCCCTTTTCTCTTTATACTTTCACAATGGGCCATCACCAGTCATCTTGACTTTTGTCTTGCCAGTGGATCTAGTTGACTCTGGAGGAGTGAGGCTTATGACTTTGTGCAGCTCTGCCCCACTTAAATCCAATTCACTCACAAGTGAAGACATCCCTTTCCTGATGTCATTGTCCTCTTTGAGAACAAAGGATGAACAACACTTTCACACCTGACAATCTCACTCTGAGCCTGTGGCTTCGATTGCCACCTTGGTGCAGATGATTCCCAAATCTCTATCTTCAATTTCTAGCTCTTTTCTGAGCTCTATACCTGTATCTACAGCCGCCAAAGGGATAGCTCTACCTCTGGGTTCCTTCAGAACTTCAACATCAATGTGATCCAAACTGTTGCAGTGGAAAATGAGATGCAGTTGGAAGCATAGGACCAGAAGTCAAATCCCAACTCTGATACGTATTAGTTGTATGACCTTAAGCAAGTCCCTTAATTTCCATGGGCCTCAGTTTCTTCATCTATGCAATGAGGGTGGTGCGGATTGTTGTGATTCAGTCATTTTAGTCATGTCCCATTCTTTGCGACCCCATTTGGGGATTTTCTTGGCAAAGATACTGGAATGGCTCACCCTTTCCTTCTCCAGTTTATTTTACAGATGAGGAAACTGAGGTAAACGGGGTAAGTGACTTGCCCAGGGATCACACAGGTAATGACTGAGGTCAGATTTGAACTTAAGAAGATGAGTCTTCCTGACTCTAGGCTGAGCACTCTATCTACTGTACTACCTAGATTAGATGACCTCAAATGTCTCTTTCTGCTTATGATTTTTTCCCCTTCAGCTGGCTCCCCTGGCTTACTTCAGTACTTCTGCCTATCAATTGACTAGTGTCTTATGTTTGAAATCTTGGGGTGACCTTTGACACTTCCCTTTCCCTCTCTTCTCATATCCTCTCTATTACCCAGACCTTCTGATTATACTTCCACTACATCTCTTTCCATCCATCACTTCCTAGTTCCTACTGTTGCTATCCTGGTAAAGGCCATCACTTCCTTCTTCTTGAGTTATTGTAATTGCCCTCTAACAGGGCTTCCTGACTACACTCTCTCTTTTCCAATCTATCTTATTACACATATCACTGCCAGGATAATCGTTCTTAGGCTTAAATCAAATTGTGTCCTTTATTTACTTAAAAATCTTCAAATGCTTCTCTTGTCTACCAAGTGAATGATGATGATGATGATAGCTAACATTTGTATAGCATTTTAAGGTCTGCAAAATGCTTTACCTATGTGGGGTCAGGGGAAGGGAATAAGCATATATATAACACTACTATGTTCCAGGCATTGTGCTATGTATTTTCTACAAATATTATCTTATTTGATCCTCACAATAAAAATGTAAGGTAGGTGCTATTATTATCACCATTATCAGTTGAGGAAACTGGGGCAAACAGAAGTTTAATGACCTGCCTAGGGTTGCATAGCTAGTAAGTATCTGAGGACAGATTTGAACTCGTCTTTCTGATTCCAGGCCCAGTGCTCTATCCACTGCTCCACCTACTTGTCCAAAATTTAATTTCCATTGTTTGGCATTTGAAGCCCTCCAAAGACTGGTGCTACCCTATCTTTCCAGCTTTATTTCATATTATTCCTCTCTACGTATGACACAGTCCAGCCAAGTTGGACAAGTCTCTGCCTCCCAATGACAGGCTAAAGTCTCAGGGATCCAGGCTTATTCCCTGCCTGTCAAATCCTTCTTTTCTTTCCTGTAGAACCCAACTCAAATGCTGTCACCTCAGTGAAGCATTCCTTGATTTCTTTCTCCAGGTATTGATAACTTTATGTCATTCTTTGCTTTGCAATTCTTGGTTATAATTAGCATGAGATATTGTTTATTTTAATTGTATTTGTTTGCATATTAACTTCCTACTAGACTATAAGCTTTTTGAAGGCAGGAGCCCTGTCTCATCTATACTTAATATTATTCCCAGTACTATTCTGTATACAGTAGGTGCCTTAATAAATGTTTGCTATATTGTCTTATATGGTATTATATATAATATCCCTGAAAGACTGAAGGTTACTTGAACATAGAATTAAAAAGTAAATTACCTCATAAAAATATTTCTTCTCTAATATGTTACACCATAAATAGGAGACACTTTAGGAAACAAATCAAAACTCAAAGCTTATGAATCTTTAAAAAAAGGGGAAAATCCAGATTTGTTGAAATCTATAGAAATATAAAAATAAAGTTATTTTATGTATATACGATGAAGATGTAAAAGTTTTACTAAAGTCCCCCCAAATAACAGGATAATAATAATAATAATAATAATAATAATAAGCATCATCAGCATCATCAGCATCATCATCTAAGCAGTGGCAGAGGACATCTCTGACTTCTGGCAAGGGCATTTGTGTGTGTGTATACACATGTATTATGTACATGTATATATGCATGTATATGTATACATACATATTTACATACACACATTTTATATGTATATATTTTAAAAAGTACTTTGGGAAGCTTAAGGGGAAATTCATAAACTGACAGAAACTTCAATGCTGTAGTCAAGATGTGGTTATGTCTGAGATGCAAAAGGAAGAAACTTCCATTTAGCCCGGGAGCAGGGAGTGGGGGCTCAAGTTTGTAACCCAGCTTTGCAATTGCCTACATGGTTGACCCCCCTGGCAAGTCATTAACCTTTGTGTCTTAGTTTCCACATCTGTAAAGTGGAGATAATAATGCTTCCCTACTTCAAAGAGTTATAGATTAATCAATGTCTGAAAGATGCTTCTAAGTTGGGCAAGCCTATGTAAATGCCTTGATGGAGGGAGGAAGCACAGGAGAAACATTAGAGAGGGAACCACTTGCAAAAGAAAAGGCAAATCCATTCTCTGGTCTGCAGTCTTCTTTTGTCTTTTCCACAAATGTGCACAATGGGAAACTACAGTGGTTTTCCATACCCTGGAAAAGGGGTTTAAGGAAATAGTAAAGTTTCATTTATTTATGTTGGAAAAATATCATTTGCTGCTTCTTCCTTTCATGAGTCCGTTGACTCCTCTGGCTTGTCAACTCTTGCATGCTGGGTACCAAAAGGATCAAGGTCCCTCTTGGTATAATTGCTATAGGCTAGAAACCTCCCCCCAGTATCCAGCACTTTGCTGTGAATGCAGGGAGGACTCATACCATACGGAGTCCATTCTTGATTTCCCAGGAGATGACTATCTCTTTTTGTGAATGATTCAGGACCCTTCCCCGTCCCTCCCCTTCTTCCTGCTATCTTTGACCCATTCAGAGGATCAGCACCACACTGGGGACAGGATAGAGAAACCCACAGGAGTCAAATTAAAACCCAAAAAGCTTGGTGCATTTTTAATCATTAATATTTTAAAAGCTATACTCAATAGCTTGGTATATGTACATATAGCTCTCTCTCCATATTTATTTATGTAATATATGTTATATATTGGCTTAAAGCTGTATGAAATATCTTAAGTTTTAATAGCTTAAAACTGTACTAAGACTTTTGGGACACCCTGTACTTGTAGTTCTGATCAATAGTTAGGTTGGAGATGAAGCTAACACCTTCAACTGAAATGAAATTATTTTGAATTATCTGTGATTTCTATTATCATAAAAATGAAGAAGGAAATAATAATTTTAAATCAAGCAATACAATGCATTTGGAAAATATCTGATTGGGCCGAATGGTTGCTCTTGCTGGTTGTTTGCTGGGATGGAGGCTTAGTATCTGAGTATTTACAACCTGCTAAGCACTGGGGAACATTCTCTCTCTCTCTCTCTCTCTCTCTCTCTCTCTCTCTCTCTCTCTCACACACACACACACACACACACACACACACACACACACACACACACAACTGGGTCCCCTCTCCTTCAGTGCAAAGCATCAGCTCCATATTAGATGAGTCCTTTCCTTTATGTTAGCACTTTTTTTTTTTTTGATTCAGAGAATTGTAAGTGACTGGATCGAAGGAAAGTCTGTGCGTGCATTTCACAAGATAACTGCTGGCACCTGATGAGTGAGATCCCAGGATAATGGGATCATAGATTTAGAGCTTGAAGGAATATCAAAGGCAATCTAGCCCAACTTCCTCTTTTTACTGAGGAAACTGAAGCCTAGAGAAGGGCACCTGTATCGTAAGCACCAAAGGCAGGATTTGAACCCAAGTCTCCTGACGCCAGAACCAGCATTCTTTTATTTGTAGATATAACATCTTCATCATTGTTTTTTTTTAAACCATTCCTGTTTCAAAGGAACCAAAAAAAATGTTCTCTAGCTATTTCATTTTAAATTGCTGCACCTCAGATCCCGCTGGATAAGGATGCTGAACTAAATGAAAAAGTCACTTATTTATGGAAAGAGTTGATGTCAGAAACAGCTGGAATCTCCAGCCCTTTAGTTCAGGCTGGCCTTCTAGCATGGCCTTTTAGCTCGAGTGCCCTTTCTTAGAAGACTCAGAGTATACCTGTGATTTCATTGGTGGAGGGAATCCCCACATGAAGAAACCTCCCCTGCCAATGCATGCCTGCACCTTCTCTGAAACTCAATGTTAGGGGGCTGGCTTGGTGACTTCTCCGGGGTCACAGGCAGGACTTGCACCTCAATCTTCCTGGCTTGGACAGCTCTCCACCCACAGAATGTTGCCTTGTCCCACACCTTCTAAATTATGTGGTTGGTGTCATGACTAAGAAGCAGGTGTAGGTCCTTAGAAGCTGCTAAGGACCTCTAGGAGGTACATACCTAATGCTTCCTTCACCATTAGCTTGTTTTGAGGCATTGTCATCATCTAATTATTTTATATATTTCATTTTTCCCCAATTCCATGTTGAAACAATTTTTTTTAACATTTGAGAGTTTTTTTTTAAAGTTTTGCATCCCAAATTCTATTCCTCTCTCCCCTCCCTCCCCCCGAGATGGTAAGCAATAAGATATAGGCTACATATGTGCAATCATATCATCAAATATTTTAATAATAGTAGCTAGTATTTATATAGTGCTTCAAGGTTTGTAAAGCACTTTACAGATATTATCTCATTTGTTATCCCATAATAGTCCTTGGAAGTAGGTGCTATCATTAGCCCCATTTCATATCTTATTTTATATACGTATGTATGTATGTATGTATGTATGTATGTATGTATGTATATACAATTCCTTCAGTTCTTAGCTAACTGTGTTACCTTAGGATCCCTCTGACTGACTTCTCTATCTCCTCTCTTCCCATCTCCAGCTTTTCAACTTCCTTTTGTGTTTTTGTTTTCTTGTATTAGATTGTGAGCTCCTTGAGGGCAGAGATTGTCTTTCTTTATTTTGTATTCATATCCTACTGCTTAGCACAGTGCCAGGAGTGTTTATTGATTGATTTTAGAGTTGAGAAAATGGAGGCAGATAGAAGTTAAGTGATTTGCCCATGTGCCTGAAGCTGGATTTGAACACGTCTTCTAGACCCAAAGTCCAATGCTCCATCCACTGTGCCACCTAGCTTTCCCCTTCCCTTTCTTAAAAACTTCTTTTATAGAGGTGGCTTAGACCATACCTGAGGTCTAAAAGTGCCATTCAATATGCATATTCAATGAATATACTTGGATAATAACAGCTGACGTTTATATTTGTGTTTTAAGGTTTATAAAATACTTAGAAAGGTTTCAGCCTCATAATAATCCTGTGACTTAGGTGCTATAACTTTCATTTTATTGGTGAGGAAAGTGAAGTTTAGAATTATAAAATGAATTGTGCAATCACCCAAATGGTAGGTGTTATATATAGGATTAGAACCCTGCCCTCGTGCACTTTAGGGCCACCATGTTCTTTACTCCTGAACACTGCCCTTAAATGAGAGAAGTTTCTTTAGGCTCCCATCATACCCTGAAACGCGAGCTGAAAAGAAAGAGACTAGGCTTTTTGTGAAGTTCATATTCAGAGTGATAATGTAGTTATTTTCTTGGCTTCCAGTAACAAAAAGCTTGTCTTCTCATATTAGTGTTGCTTAAAATAGAATAAACCTCACTTCTGACTTTGTCTTTTGAGTGAAACCTGTTCAGAGATAGCTTTCTTGGGGGTCTGGAATAATTTACCATGCATACACTCACACACTCTTTCTCTCTCTCTCCTCTCCCTCCCTTTCTGTCTCTGTCTCTCTTTTTGTCTCTGTCTCTCTCAATGCTTTTAATTTGAATTTTCTTAATGAAAACTCATTTCTCATAAATGATGGGTCGGCCCATTTTGCTTATGTGCCTGCTCCTTCCTGCTTTGAATGAAGTGTAAATAAGAGGCAATCTGGTGATGAGTTTTGCTTGTGTGGGTGAAGAAGGGTGGAGAGGAGGCGGGTTTGATGAATAGAGGCGACTAGAACATGTACTTGATAATAACATGGCCATGATTGATGTTGCAATTCCTGAAAAATTATCATTGTGATATAATTATTTGTTTATGAACTGTACCCTGAGTCTTCTAAGTTTGTGATTATTCATGGCACAGATAAAACTCAAAAGTCAATAATTCATCAAGGGTGTAATGCTCTTGTTGGGGTCACACAGATATTACATCCTGTTCTTGACATTTCCACCATAAATCTGAAAACTTTTTCAGGACAAGGGAAAAAACGCCTTTCCTCCCCAGCCACCTCCCCCTTCTCTGTAAGGAAATAACAGTTTGGTGTGTTTGTATTGAGGAAGAAATCAGAAATCCTATCTTTTGAGAGAACCCTGTCCAGTTGAGGGCTATGGATAGAATTTAGGTCATTCTCTTATATGGTTTAATACTTAACCTGTGAAGAGATAGATGTATTGTCTCTATCTAGCCCACTAAGCTAGCAAAACTTTCTGAAAAGTAGGAACTCATTCCTAAGATAGTTACCATCTTTGAGCTCCTTTCTTCCTTCCATACCTCCATTTCAGTAATACGGCCACCAATATATGAATTCTCCATGCCTGGGCAGTCTTATCCCTCATTGTTGAATTCTTACCCAGTCTTTAGAATTCAACTCAAATGCCTTCTTCCAGGAAGGCTTCCCTGAATCCCCCTCCCAGAAATGACCTTCCCACTTGGACCTCTCACAGTACTTTTTTCTATACCTCTCTGAATCCAAGTAATATGTGTTGCATGTATTATATCAAGCTATCTATTATATTGTTTCTGTCTCATTGGAAATTTGGACTCTACTCCTAATGTCCCCTGGCTCTGATAGATGCTGGCCTTATCTTTCTGGGACCCAGGTTTCCACAAAACTTCCCACAATATCTTCACTATCCTCCCTCCTTGTAGGTACACTTCCCCTTGATTTCCAGATCCTCTTTATATGTTGTTTCCCCCATTAAATTGTAAATTCCTGGAGGGCAGGGACTGTCTTGCTTGTATTTGTAACTCTAGAGCTCAGCAAAGTATGTGGCAGAGAGCAAATATTTTTTTGTTTTGTTTTTAGTGAGGCAATCAGGGTTAAGTGACTTGCCCAAGGTCACACAGCTAGTAAATGTCAAGTGTCTGAGACAGGATTTGAACTCAAGTCCTTCTGACTCCAAAGTCAGAGCTCTATCCACTGGGCCACCTGAGTAAATACTTAATAAATGTTCTATCTATCTTCCTACTGGGACAACTAGGTGGCACAGTAGATAGAGCACTGGTCTCAAAATCAGGAAGACTCATCTTAATGAGTTTAAATCTGGTCTCAGATACTTACTAGCTGTATGACCCTGGGCAAGTCACTTAACCCTGTTTGACTCAGTTCCTCATTTGTAAGATGAGCTGGAGAAGAAAAATGGCAAACCACTCTAGTATTGTTGCCAGGAAAACCCCAAATAGGGTCATGGACAGTTGAACATGGCTGAAATAACTCAACAACAAATCTTCCTACTATCTATTCATCATCTGTTATACCATTTCTTGCATTTATTACAATTACTTATGTTGCCATATTACACTCTCCCTCATTAGAGTATAAACTCTATTAGGGCAGGGATCATATCTTATCTAAATTTGGCATCTCTAGTTCTTTACATGTAATATTGTGTTGAATTTAAATACAGAAAGTTTTGTGATAATGTACAATTTCTTCAAGACAGGGACTGGTTATGGTTTATGGCTCATCTGAGGGGTCAGTACCTAATAAAAGAACTACCTGGACCATTTCTGTCCAAACTTCATCAACCTTCTCATTTGGATGTTGGCCGTCAGCCAAAGAAAGCCTTATTCTTCATTCTCCACCTTTTTCCTCTTTAAATTCAACGGATATTTATTGAGGGCCAACTAAGTGCAAAGTGTCATGCTAGGGTGGGAAAGGGAACAAAGATGAATAAGACATGTTCCCTGCCATTAAATAAATTAATGATGACTTTTTCTACCCCTTCCTGTGTCTTCAAATTAGAGCACCAAGAGAAACAGGGCCTGAGGACTTCCTTGACTTGAAATAGATACAGAAGTCTGGATTTTCAATGGCCTAAAGCCAATTGACTGTGGGGGATTGGGGTTTGGCTTTGGGAAGTGAAGAAGTGATAAGTTTAATGATAATTAAAGAAGCGCCCAATCCCAGAAGGTTTGTCTGTCCTTATACTCTTTACATGCATCCTGGTAAAACACACAGTTATTGCTCTCTGTTCCTTCAAGCCTCCCAACCCATTCTCTCCAACCCTTCTCTCCAAAATCTCCCCCTCCTCTCACCATATATCCACAGAGAATCATCAAAAGAACTGGACAAGGATTGGCCCCACAGGCCCTTTTGTGTTCTTCACCACTAGATGCAGTGAAGGGCTGTAGCATCACTTTTTGCTTTGTTGGCTTATCGTGCATTCTATGCTTGGGAAGTGTTATCCCTGGTTTAAAATTATCTTGCCCAGATTAAGCATTCTTTGCCTGAGATGTTATAAGTTATAGTCAGGACTGGGGGAAAAATCTTTCAGCTCAGTTAAAATGGGCATGTGATTTCTTCCCTCTTTCTCTGTCCTCTATCAACACTTTGACCACCTTCCTTCCTTCCTTCCTCCCTCCCTCCCTTCTCTTTCCTTCTTTCTTCCTCCCCCTTTTCTTTCTTTCTCTTTCTTTCTTTCTTTTTCTTTCTTTCTTTCTTTCTTTCTTTCTTTCTTTCTTTCTTTCTTTCTTTCTCTCTCTTTCTTTCTTTCTTCCTCCTGACTTTTCTTTCTTTTCCTTTCTCTTTCTTCCTCCTTTCTTTCCTTCTATTTTCTTCTTTTTCTTTCTCTCTCTTCTTTTCTTTCTTTCTCTTTTTCTTTACTTCCTATCTTCTAAATTCTTCTTTTATTTCTGCACGAGTTTCTTTCCTCTCTGCTACCCTGTAAACAAGCAGAAGAGCCAGAAGGGAGGGTGGGAGGGAGGGAGGGAGGGAGAGGTTGCACTGAAAGCTGGGCTACTGACCTCTGTTCCTTCTACCTCCTGCAAACTGGACCCATGTCAAGCTCAGCTGGTGCCAACCTGGCAAGGGAGAAAACCTTGTGCCATTGGGAACCTTGCTCTTCCCTTCTCCCCCCGCCCCACTTGGCATCCTGCCTTGGGGTTGGGGAAATGGCAGGAGTACTTCATTTCAAATGCATCAGAGTCCAGAGTATTCACAGGGTCCTGCTGGCTGAGAAAGAATGTTATTTTTCACAACAGTAATCTCTCTCTCCTCCCTCTTTCTCCCTCTCTCCCTCCCTTCCTCCTTCTCTCCCTCCTCTCTTTGTCTCCTCCTCCTCTCTTCTCTTCTCTCTCAAATGTGTATGTATGTATATGCATGTATTTATCTATATAGCTATCTATGCATACCTCTTTGCTAGCTGTAAACAAAGGGTATATAACTTGCTGATGCTAGAGAGGGCTTGAGTTTGAGTGTGAAACACAGATTTCCACAGCAGAAGAAACAAGTAAAAAAGGAGGTATCTTCCCGGGGCTGTGGGAAAAGTCCTCCCTGGATTTGGAGTAAGACTAGAAATTGGGTTCACTTCCCAGCTCTGCCTCTTACTCCCTGTGTAATAACCATAGCTGTCATTTATATAGTATTTTAACTATATCATCTCATTTGGTCTTCACAATAATCCTGTAGGGATAGGCACCACAGGACATATTATCTCCATTTTACAGAAGATAAACCTGAAAGATTCAGAGAGTGAAGGGCCTTGCTCATGATCATGCAGCTGACAAGTAAGTATCAGTAGTAGGATTCACACCCAGGTCTTCCTTACATCAAGTTCAATGCTCTTTCCATTGCATCATGGAGCCTCTGTGACTTTGGGAAATTCACTTAAGCTCTTTGGGCCTCAAAACTCAGAAGACAGAGGAGGGTTGAATGAGAAGATCTCTGAAGTCTCTTTCAGGTCTAAATCTGTAATCCAATGATCCTAGATGGTCTCTCTCCACATCTGTCTTTCGCTCTCCCTACGTTCACAACAAGACATCCCCTTCCAATTTTCGGATAGGACTGTTCCTTATCTAGAAGACAGAGGATGGTTTAGAAGTTTAAGAGCCAAGACAAGTGCAGCTTTTGTTGAGCAAATACTGGTTCCTACTTACATGGATAACCTATTACTACACCTGGTGCCCAGTATAGAGCAGTTGAATTGAACCGAATCAAATTGAATCCATTCTTCCATTCTTCCCAAGAACCTGCATTAGCCAAACTAGCATCTGCAGACTGACCAGATTCGTCAACCTTCCAGCTCATCAAATACCCTTCAGAATTGATTTCCAGATTCACCAGTGACTTGTCCCATTCTTTTATCTTGCCATACTTATCCCTTGTGCCTCTTCCAGAATAGGACAGGTAACATATTGAAAAGGTGGCCAGGAGAGGTCAAATCATTTTTCTCTATCATGTCCCATTGAGTAGGGCATGTTGATTGGAACTTTCCCATTTTAGGAATTTGAAGCATCTGTATCAAATTCAGGGTGAGACTCTTGGGCCTAGGCAGCTGCTGAAAGCCCCAGCCCTAGTCATCTTCTAGAAGCTAAACTTGTCCAACTGAGCAGATTTCTCTGAAGACTGGATGGGTAGGCTACAATAGGGATAGTTACCTGAAAGTTCTGCCTTGTCTTTGTGCCTGTAGAAGTCTCTACAGAGAGTAAAAAAAAAATATCAGGGTGGCTTCCACCCTGCCAGATAGCTTTGGGAAAAAAGATAGTCTTCCTTTTGTTTTTAAGAGTTTGGGAGCTGATCCACCTTAAAATGAACAGGCAGCAAGCCTGGCCAATAACCATAGAGGACACCACCCAACACTTTACTCTTTTGCCAGTCTGGAGGAAGAAAATAATGGTATTTAGAGGAGAGAGAAGATATATAAGTGATGGAACAGTTGGTTATACATTATAGATTGTAATAAATGAAAATATCGAGTGCATTTTAAGTGATTAATGTATGAAAACTGCCTTCACCTACTGTGCATTAATCAAGAAAAAATGCACACTTTCCATAGCAGTTAATGTTGCCGGCCCATTATTCAGCTCTGATAATGTGCATAATAATGCTCAGTATGACAATGAGTTGGGGTAGCTGAGAATTTAGGATGGTTGGTGTAGTATTTGGATTAGCATCTTAGCCCATGCCTTGTCAGCCTTGTTGGTACACAAGTTATTTATATATATGTACGTGTGTGTTTACGCACATACATGTATGTATATATATATTTTTTAAAACTAGCCAAAAATATCTAGCCATTGCCATTTTTTTTGCTTTTGCTTTTTTTTTTTTTAAATCAATGACCAAGGTACCTGCTTAAACAAATACTACCAGCACTCATTAGTCAGGATGGTTACATGTAAAAGAAATGATGCCAGATAGTAACAAATCCAAGAGAAGTTTATTATGAAAATGGCACCTGCGGATGAAAAAATTAAGTTACATAAAGACAACCATGTATGTGACATGTATGAGGATCTACAAAAGTATAAAAAGAACCCTGTTGTAAATGAAGTATGTACATTTCTGATTTGCAGCATTATCAATGGTCAATGAAAAAAATGTCTCAAAATAAGCCAGGCACTCAAGAAGTTAGATTCGGTTAGCTTAACACAAAATAAATGTACCATAGCTGTCGCTTTTTAACATTTTAATTTTTTTTTATATCGTAGAGTTGGTAACACCGCTAAGATTTATACGAACAGAATATCCCTTTCCCCATTATTCAGCTACTTGGCACCAGTCTCCTCATAAAAGATTTCATATATTTGTACAAGAAATAGTTAAAAACACAGACACAGTCTTCACAGGTAATGAAGTTTTTTTTTTCATTTTGTAATTTTAAACACTATGGATTTAGACAGCAGCTGTGATTATCTGTTAGTTTAAATCACCAGAAATCATTTTGACACAACACAGAAACATTTATAAAAAAACAAAAAACAAAAAACGAAAACAAAACAACAGCTGTCTAGCTGTTCTTTGTAGCTGATAGGTGCATTCCTTTGATTGTTCAATAGCTAGAGTAGAGCTTCCAAAATTAAACTTTAAATTTCTCAATCAGCTTTCTTGACTTTTTAAACCTATTTTAATCCTTCAAATATAACCTTTATAAGCTCATCATTAAAATTTGTGGCATCCAATTTTTTTTTTCTTTTTTGCTATTATTCCACTGTGGGTTAGGCCTAACGCCTCAAATTCAAAGCCACAAGAGGAATTGGCTTAACCTAGTAACACTTAAAGGACAGCTGAGTTAATAGATTAGCATTGCACACATAAGCAAATATACATGACAATCCTAAGCTCAGTTTCCCTTTTTTTAATTAATAGTGCCAGTTGACCATTTGAAAGCATATTCTATCTCACTGGTAATTATTCTGTATATTGCTCCATCGGCCAAGCTGGGAGAAAAACCAAAGAAAAGCACCCTCTGCTTACATTTAGAGCACAAGGGACTCTGGGAATGTTAACAACTGAGGCGATATGGCATCAATTTGTTTAATATATCTGAGCATCACTCTTCAGCGCATTGCATGGCACACTTGAAGAGTAAGTCATACCCAGAATTCCTCTGTGGGAAAAAATGGCTCCATTAACCTTGAGCTAGTTAAGAGTCTTTTTATCTCTGAGAATGAAAAGGGGGTGGGGAGGTTTGAAGGAAGGAAGGAGAGGAAAGGGGAGACAAAAGAGGAGGAGAAAGAAAGGAGCAGTAGGAGAATATACAACAGCAAAGCAACAGCAGAAATGAAAGAAGGTTTACAGACAGTGGAAGCAGCATAAGGTGACGTTACAGAGGAAGGCCACCACACAAAAAACCACTAACCCCCAAGAATCACTGGTTCACTAGGACTGCAGGAATGGGACTTTACCACTCCAGACTAGAGATAAAGCACAGAGAAGACAAAGGACAAAACAACTACATTAGCTTAGTATATACTGCATATAGTAACACACATTGAAACTGCAATGGGACTGACAGCCAAGGACACGTACACATTGTACACATTACAGTTCTCACATCTGTTATTAGATGCCTTAACAAACAGCTGCCAAAAATGGAGTGGAAGAAGAATTTATACTTGACAGTCATTTGGAGTGTTTGACACTACACCGTGATTTCTGGCAACAAAGACAAAATAGGAGATTTCTTTTCTTTTACTTAATGTGCAGTTTTCAGTTGTAGTTATCTATTTGAAGCTTATTAACCCATTCTTTAGTTTTTAAAACATATTGGTTTTGACACTAAAAAGAAGAGAACCAAAAAAAAAATCTGTAAAACCAAATCAACCCCCCCAAAATACAACCTTCCCTCTATAGCAACAAATGAAAAAAAATTAAATGTTAAATATTTTTCTTCCTTTTTTTTTTACTCCAAAGTGTTATCTGAAGTTGTAAAATTAGCCTCAGTTAGACTGAGAAAAAAAGGAAAAGAGAACAACGGAACACAGTATGCACCTAAAACTGCTCCTCAAGTCAGTTTAATTGAGTTTTCTGAAAGCGCTTTTTAAAAAAGGCTTTGCTGACCCATTAAATTTAATGTGAGGCTATGTTTGTTAGTTGGGAGGTAAAAATTTTAAGTCCTGCAGCAAATGTTAATGAGGGCTTTGTCTTAACTAACCAAGGAGACTGCAGCAACTGACTACAGACCAGGACAGAACACATGCCTTTCCAAAACCCAGCCCACTGAGCTGCATTTTGTATGAAGACATTACAGATTAATAAATGATAGCACCATGGTTTTAGAAATTAAGTTAATGTTTCAGTAATTAACATTTAGTCCAACTTTTTTTTTAAACATTCTAGACACAGGCCAGAAATTAAGTTTTTAAGAACCCAAATTATTTTTATGTGCAAGTAAGAAAATCTTAACCATAAAAAGAGAATTAAATTCTGCATAAAATTCTAAAATACTATCCCCTATTTTTAAAGGAATTAGGAACAAAAACCCCATTTCATTTGACTTAGTCAAACAGGGCACATTGTTTATGCTTGTCTCTTTCAATCTTGATCACATCAAGATCTTGACGAAGGAAAAAACCAATGGTTGTCACTTTTTAAAATCTCTTTACCACAACACTGAGTATTCTATGGCAGAGGCATTCTCACATTAAAGGCATCTCAATGAAGATGCAAAGGAAAAAAAAATAAAACAACACACACACACATCTCAGAAGAAGACAAAATGGCAGGCAACTGGTACTCTGACCCTCTGGAGGCAAAAAAAAAAATTAAAAAAAATTAAAAAATATTTTTTATATTAAAGAATGTCAAGTTAACGAGAAAGGGTATGGAATGGGGAAACTCATCGTGTTTGAGAGAATAAGCTGACCTGCTGAAATTCAAAGTGCTAGAATTAAGGGTCTAAATTAAAACATAGTCTATGCCTCGAGAGTGTAACACTGGAAACACAGTAATGTGGTCATGTCTCAATCCTCTTTCCGCTCCAGAGTCTGTGTAGTGTGAATACCATTGCTATACACAGGAAATGGAAGAGTGGAAAAAAGTCCCTCGGCCGTGGTGAACACGTTCCCTGCCGGCATTTGGGTCAGGCTGGCCCCGCTCACTGCACTCCCGAATGGTCCCGACATATTGAGTCGGTGGACGTGGTGGTAGAGCATCTCCATCGGTGTTTTGGGATCCAGCCCGAAGCCGGGGCTGTTGACATCGACAAAGTTCACCGCGTGGGTGTTGGGGAGCAGATTGCCTTGCATGGCTAAAGTAACCTCGGCGGGCGCGTAGCGGATCGTGCCAGTGGTGTAGACCCTCTGGGCGGCCGTGCTGGTGGCGGAGAGGGTGCCCGTGACCCTGTGGACCAGAGGCAGCACCACGTTGCCCGCCTGCAGCCTCTGCAGGGCCTCCAGGTCCCCAGTGTACAACAAAGAGTTGGAAGACGTGCTGGGACCGGCCCCGCTGCCCCCACCGCCCCCGCTGCCCCCGACGCCTCCTCCGCCGCCGCCCCCGCCGGGGTGCTTGTCCCGGGGGGACGCGGACAGCGGGGGCGACAGGGGGTCGGAGGAGACGGGGGCCAAGGCCGAGTTGGATGAGGTGCTGAACTGAGATTTGCGGCTGGCAGTGCTCTCGGTCCCCGGCGGGGTGAGGACAGAGTCTGGAATGGAGACGTGTAAACTACTGCTGGCTTGGGGGGAAGGGAAGTGCTCGGAGTTGGGGGGCTTGGTCATACTGTAGGGCGATTCGTTCCTTGAGATTTCCCGGTTGGGAGGGTAATTCCAAATACTGCTATCGTTATCAAAATTGATAGGTTCTGAGATCTCAGTTTTGATTTTGAGCACTGAGGCACTGTTTGGTGACGACAGCAGCTGCGGCGGGTCCACCAGAGCGCCGTCCAGCCCGTTGGGGCTCGAGGTGCTGGACAGCCGGCGGCGGCTCACGCTGCCCCCCTTCTGCTTTTTCCTCCTCTTCTTGCGCTTCTGGTGCTTGCTGGAAGACTGGGCGCTCGCCTCGCCCGCGCTGTCCGAGTCCTTGGCGCTGTCCGAGGTCAGCGACTCGCAGTTCTGCAGCCGCAGGTCCGTCTCGCTCTCCACGTAGCGCTCCACCTTGATCTGCATGGAGCCCAGTGTGCCGAAGCTGTCTTCTGTAGCCTTCTGGGTCTCAAAGTCCGAGTTCTCGAAGCTGTCGTCGCTGTCCCGGCTGTCCTGATTGCTGGAACTGTTGCCGTCGTCGTTACAGTTCATTTCGTTATCCGACTGGCGGCCGGACTTCTTCCGGTCGGACTCTGGGTCCTCGCTGTTCTCGGATTGGTTCCCCTTCTCGTCGGACTTGGAGTTTTCGTTGTCCTCTGGGGAGGGGGTGGGAGGGGAGGAAAGGGGAGAAGAGCAGAGTGAGGACGTCAACAGGAGCCAGAATTACTCATTTAACAAGGAACCCCAAGTGAAAAACACAAACAAACAAAAAGCCCCCCCCCCCCCCCAAATCGTTTCTGGGGGTACCCTGGGTAGCTCTCAGAGAAACTACTTGGAAGGAGGCGGGAGGGGTGGAGATTTTTAGTCTTATCTTTACTTCTTCCTTTAGTCTCAAAAGACTTTGAATTTAGGAGAGACTCCAGGCAAAAGGCAGCGCTAGTGTATTAGACATTAGATTGGGAGTCAAATCTTAACTCTGTGTGCCTGGGGGCAAGTCACTTAATCTCTCAGGCCCTCAGTCTTTGCTTCTTACTACCTGTGTCACTTAGGGCAAATCCCCTGACCTAACTGAGTCTCAGTCACCTTACCTGTAAAATGAAGTTGGACTACATGACCTCCAGGTCTCTTTCTAGTTTTAAATCTGAACGATTTAAGGCTTGGGGGTCTTGTCACAACCTCTGGCTGTGGAAAACCCTTTTTGCTATTAATGAACCAGAGCAGATTGAGTTGAGATCCTAAGCTCAAAGGGCTTATATTTTAAAAGGCCTCTGCTTATTTATATTTGCTCTTGCATTCAGTTCATATTTATCATCAAAGCAGTTCATAACCTTTCACACGGAAAAATAGTTATCAGACAAAAATCTTGCTCTTCTTATGAATCAATTAGGCAATCTGAAAACTCACTAAGCACCTACTATGTGTAATAGGGCATTGTTGCTAGGCTTCCTCAAATCACTTGGTTGCACTGTGAACAAGCTGTAGAAATAAGGAGATGGACAGACCATCAGTGTTTTATAAACTCCTTTTCTCTCTTTTTTTCTCTGATAGGAATAATATTGTGAAATACAAAGTTTCACTTAGATTTATAAGGATTGCTGCAGTCTCTAAAGGCCTTTGCTACATGCTCAATAGAGCATGGGTCCCCCAGTGGGGAAAGAAGTGGGGTGGATTGTTAGTCATGTTTCCATTGAGAAGCTCTGAAAACAAAGCAGTGGATGATCAGTCCCAGAGAGGACAACATGAGGACAAGGAAAAATGATATTGCAAAAGAGGGGGCTGCTCCAGGAAATAGATTCCATTCATGAGGGCTTTTAAAGTTTAAAATGGCAGCTCCAGATGTTATCAGTCAGTCAATAAATATTTATTAAGCACCCACTGGGTGCCAGATACCTTGCTAATCACTGGAACAGGAAGACAGAGTTGGGAAGTATATGGAGTTTAGAGAAAGCCCACTCATCTCATCTGGTGCTCTTGATGCTTTTTTTTTTTTTCCAAACTTGCTAATGAAAAACTCTCCTTGCCTGGATAGTCTACCTCTGTAGTCTTCAAGGGATAAGTGAATCTCAGAACTAAGCTATTATCCTCCACTAAAGTCTTCCTTTGCTGCCTCATCTTGGCATGGACCACTGAATAGCTGAAAAGGGACCATAGGGATCATCTAATTCAATCCTCCCATTTTACAGAAAAGGAAACTGAGGCCAGGAAAAGTAAAATGGCTTGCCTAAAATCACACAGGTAGTAAGTGGCAGTCAGGATTTGGAGTCAGATGCTGTGAATCCAAATTCAGTGCCCTTTCAACTGTGCTATGCTACTGCCTCCCTGTTCCCACTTTCCTATCCCAAATATACACCATAATGGTTTGCTTCTCTACTTTTTTTAGATATTTTACTATTTAATGCTTAAGATATCATTCATATTCACTATATGAAAGTCCTGGTTTCTCAAAACAAAAACACCCAAAACAAAACCTGGAACTCTCCAATGGAAATATACAATATATTATCTAATTGTATAAATAAAAGTACTATGATTTCATCAGCACAGGGGACTCTTGTCTTGGGAGCTTTTACCACCAATCAGATCACAACCCTTCAGTGATTTAATAGTGTGACATATAGAGGTTGTGACTTTTCCAAGGTCACACAGCTAGTAAGTATGATACGAAGAATTTGAACACAAGTCTTCTCACTTCCAAGCCCGGTACTTGACTATGTTCTACATTATCTAATTAATACTTTGTTAATTTACCTAGTGTTAACTTTGTCTTTATTGGCTATAGTCTAAACCACTGGGGCAATTTTTAAGTTCTCTTTGAGATCACAGTGATTGAGCTCATCGAAACTTTGAAGTAAAGGGGACTTTTTTTTGGTGGGGGAGGGGAGGAGTAATTCTGACCCACATGCAATCATTTTTATAGATACACAAAGGGGAGGCAAGCAGCTTATCTAGGCATAAATTTTTTCTTTGTTTAAATTTTTTTAGGCAATTGGGGTTAAGTGACTTGCCCAGGGTCACACAACTAGTAAGTGTCTAGTGTTTGGTCTGAGGCCAGAATAGGACTCAGGAACTCCTGACCTCAGGGCCGGTGCTCTAACCCCTGTGCCACCTAGCTGCCCCCCATAACAATTTTCTTAATGTGCAATAGGAACAACAAGAAAGGACTGAAGTTGGGGGTGAAGAGGGGGATTTTCTTGGTCTTCCTAGAAGTCTGGTTTTATGTGTGTATGAGTATATCTGTGTCTGTGCATGTACATATATATATGCACATACATACATCTACACAGCCACACAGCATCTGTGTGTACAGTGTGTATGAATTTGTCTTCTTGATCATAGCTACCATTTTCCTTAAAAAAAAATTTAACTCAGTTCTACACAACAGTGTGATTATATAGTATTTCTTGAAAGGTCTAAGACTGCTCTTACATCCACTCACAGGGTCTGCTTGGCATGAAGTTGCTCTTATATCCACAGCCAAGAACCAAAGTATCTGGATGGCTGCCTATTGTTACTTTTTTAAAATGTATTTTTAAAAAATGATGAATTTATAGACACCTCCAAATCCTTCACTGTGAAAGACGTATCCATTTCTTTCACAATGGGCTTTTTCAAGAACAAAACTAACAAACTAATTGGTACCTACTACATGAGGCCTTTCCTGACCCCTCATGTTGCCAACTGTCTTCCTATCCCTTAAAAAATTGTCTTATATTGATTTTGTATATATGTATTTTGTGATTTCTTTGAGCACAGAGACGATTTCATTTTTGGTTTTCTATACGTGCCAATTAGCACAGTGCACTGTTTAAACGCTTGTTGATTGATTGACTGAACAAAGCAAATCATGCCTGAATTTCTCTTTAAATAACTTCTTTGTCCTGGTATACAGGGAACTAATTATATGGACCTTGTATGTATTACTTTTACTATTATTACTGCTGCTTCATATTTCCTAGTGCTCTGGTTGTAAATTACTGTTCTAGAATGGAAGATCCCTGATGGCAGGGTTAGATTTATGTCCCCGTAGCCTTGCAAAGTGCTTGGTACATTGCTGATGCTTAACAAATGCTTGTTTATTGACTCATGGGTTACTTTCACATTATCTCATTTTATCTTCCCAACAAACTGTGAGGAAGTCAGAACAGGCACTGTTATCTCCACATCTGGTTTCATGGGTTGTAACTGACTCTAACTTATAAGAGAACAAGGACAAGAGAGTGTTGACATGCAGAGAAGGGAGAGATGGATGGGTTGTGATATGCATTGTTAGAGGAAGCCTTCACATTGATAAGCTCACTGATCCATTTGGGCATTATGAGTATCTCGCTATAGCAAAAGATCTGTGGGCTTAGAGTGGCCATGTGTATCAATCAATCAACCAATCTATTAGGTGCAGTGTTGGGTTTACTGAGACAAAAATGGAGCAGTCTTGCCTTCAAAGAGATTACAATGAAGGAGATAATATATGCATATGTAAGTATATAAAAATAAAAGGAAGGCATTGGGAACTGGGGAGGGGGTTAGGGGGTCCAGCAACATCTCATGAAGGTGAAATGGAGCTGAATTTTGAGGAAAGCTAAGGCTTCAAGGAAGTAGAGATGAGGAAGGAGTTTATTTCAGGTATGAAAGAAAGTCAGTCCATAGAGAGAGTGAAGGAGAGTAATGGATAACAAAACTGGAAGAGAAGATTGGAGTGAAGCTTTATTCTGTATCCTCACTGTTTTTTGGCTCCCAGTGATGATGAGTTTGTACTTATTTCTAGAAGCAATAGGGAGTCATTGGGATTGATTGAGCAGGAGTCAGACTTGGGCTTTAAGGAAAATCATTTTGGTGGCTGTGTGGAGGATAGATTAGATAAGGATCCCCCTGAGGTAGGGGGGTCAATTAAGAGGCTAGAAGGCCTGAATCACCCTGAATTACCAAGTCTGTTTTTAGTGTCCCTTAATGGGGGGGGGTGAAGAGATAACATTGTTGAATAACCATTTCAAAGAAGAAGGTCCCCCAAGAGTGGATAGAATACCTGATATGGAATCAGGCAGGCCTAAGTTCAGATCTGACCTCAGACACTTACTAGTGACCCTGGGCAAGTTATTTAACCTTTGTTTGCCTCCGTTTCCTCCTCTGTTAAATGGGGATAATAGTAGCACCTACCTCTCAGGGTTGTTGTGAGGGTCAAATGAGATGTGTAGAGCACTTAGCACAATGCCCGGCATATAGTAAATGCTATATAAATGTTAGCTACTATTATTATTAGATGTCTTAGGATATCTAGGAGCATCCAGTGGGGGAAACCTCTATCTTACTCCTATGGTGATGACAGTAATATTAAGGAAGAGAATATATATATGTATATATATATGTGCATATATGTAAAATATATAAGTATGCAAATATCATTTTATATACTATGGTTATATACTGTGAATAGTATATAAATTATATATTTGTGCATTGTTATATATGAAATCACATATAATAACATAAAATTAGTATATAGTGCATCTCATATAATAATTACATATACACTATAATTCACATATATACATAAATATACATATACATATATATATATATATATTTTCAGGTTGAGAGGATAGGAATTACACTTCTGTAGCCTCTCCCATGTCTTTAAGATAGGAGAACTTTCTGCAGATATTTCCATCAAAGAGAATCTGGAGTGACATATTGAGACATCTATCTCTTCATCAGAGTGCAGGACAAGAAAAAAAAAGTTGGGAATGACATTGTTATGACTATCAAACAAAATTACTTAATTGTATCAAAGTCCCTCTTTGACTTAGCTTGGTCTGAATTTTACTAGCAAAGCCCTCCCACATGTTATAAACCTACTGCACTGTTAAAAATCCTCACATGGAACCTATCACAATCAAATACAATATTCAGGGACATGCCCATTCTAAGGGGACTAGTCCCACTGGACTGTGAAATCTCTGACTTAGGATGGGCTTAAGGAATCATCCTCTGGTCTCTGGAATATTTTACCTTTTAAATGTGATCTCCTGCTTCCCACCCAGAATTTATGGGTTTTCATAGCAAGGTGATACAATTTTATCTCATAGAGATTAGAATTTAGTGAGAAGGAATACTATCTTCTCCCTTCCTCCCCCACCAAATACAGCATTAATTCAACAGGGAGATGTCACAAGGCCTAAGTGAGAACTAAGTGAGAACATAGGATTACAACATCAGAGCCAGAAGGATCTCATCTTGGCCAACTCCATCAGTCACTAAGCATTTATTAAGCACATACTATGTACCAGGCACTGTCCTAAGCACTGGGGATACAAAAGAAAGGTGAAAATAGTATCTGCCCTCAAGGGGCTCATGATCTAATTATATAGGCTAGGAAACTGATATCCAGGGAGCTGTCAGGCAAGTGTCAAAGGAAGAATTTGAATGCAAGTCCTTTGACCCCAGAGTTAATGGACTTTCTCTCATACCACAATGACAAGCACTGTCTTAAAATTTATCAAACCCTGTGGATATACCAGGTATCTGGATTTTGGGGGGCAGTGGAGGGATATGCTCCCCAAAAGGCACCTAAGGTGACCTAATCTCTAAGATATTAGCATGATCTTTGGGGTCCTCAGCCAGGATTCTGAAGGAGTTTGCAGCCCAGTAGCCATTTTTAGGACATTTGTATTTTATCATATTGGAATTGGAAATGAGGTGCTAAAAATCCATGCCTTAATCTCACTAATGAAGCATATCATGCCTGAGAAGGGAGAGTTAGGAGAATCCTTGCTCCATCAGGATGAATTGGAGTCTTCTTGTTTTGGGGATAAAGAAGAAAACAAGGAATTAACTTATTTTTACTTTGTTCCTAAAAAGCAACTCAAGAAGTGTTTACCAAAGAAAAAAATAAAAGGCATAAAGATGGTGCATGGAATTGAGCTATAAATTACATTTCTATCCTTTGGAACGAGAAGCCCCCAGATACAATTAGTTATTCCAATTTAAAAGTCTCTTTGCTAGTTGAGGTTGTTGCTTATATGCTTTGTGGGGAAGATAATATTTTAATATTTTAATTTAAGTATTGTCTTCATGGGGGAAAAAAAAAGACCAGGAAGGGCTGCTTACTTATGCATCTCTCTCTCTCTCTTTTTTTTTTTAGGTTTCTTACTTCAAGAGAGTAGGTTGTTGGGTGACGGGGGGGCAGGGGAGGAAGGGAGGGAAGAAGGACGGAGGGTTCATTCTGTTCCATGGGGTTGCTAGCACAGCACTGAAATTTAACCATTGGTAAATAATTATGAACTTGTTCACTTCCCCTGTTTCAGAGGAGTTCATCTATCTCTGAACTGCCTGCCCTGTTGCAGGAGTTTGGAAAGGCAAGACTCAAAATCATGGAGTCAATGGGCTTGGGTTCAAATCCAGGTTTGGATGCTTACTTACAACTTGTGTGACCTTAGGCAAGTCAAATAACAAAAACAAAAACAATAATAACTGGCACATTAAAATAATAATATAGCACTTACTATATGCCAAGCACTTCACAACTATTATCTCATTTTCATTTGATCCTCACAACAACCCTGAGGACTGGGTACTATTATTATCCCATTTTACAATTTGGGAAACTAAGGCAAATAGAGGTTAAATGACCAGTGAAGGGTCACAAAGCTAGTAAGTATCTGAGGCCAGATTTGAACTCAGGTATTCCTCATTCCAGGTCCAGCATTCTATCCATCTAAGATTTGAAAAGCATCTGATTAATATTATCACATTTAAACCTGATAACTTTCTTTTTTTTTTTTTTTGCTTTTTGGTGAGGCAATTGGGGTTAAGTGACTTGCCCAGGGTCACACAGCTAGTAAGTGTCAAGTGTCTGAGGCCAGATTTGAACTCAGGAACTCCTGACTCCAAGGCTGGAGCTGTATCCACTGTGTCACCTAGCTGCCCCAAAAGACATTTTTTTTTGGCTAGGCAATGGGGTTAAGTGACTTGCCCAGAGTCACACAGCTAGCGAGTGTTATGTATGTAAGGCCAAATTTGAACTCAGGTCCTCCTGACTCCACGGCCGGAGCTCTACCCACTGCACCACCTAGCTGCCCCAGAGATGAGGTTTAAATCCAGATCTAGACTCTAAGGGCAGCACTCTAGCCACTATTCCAAGGTCATTTGTTAAATGAGAGGGCTGGGCTAGATGACCTTGAAGGTCCTTTCTAAATCTCAATCTATGACCCTTTCTCTAGTTCCCAGAGAAGAAAAGGTGGGAGAAGAAACTGGAGTCTTTCCCTTACCTGAGTTGTCTTTAGAATCTGATTCTGAATCGGAGGTCTCCGAGGACTCAGAGGTTTTCTCTGGCAGATGAGGGAGTTGTGCAATATCCATTGGAGTGTCCTTGTACTCTGGGTTGCTGTGGAAGAGGGCATTAGGGGTAAGTGCAAATCAACCAATGCTGAATCATTTTTTAAAAAAATCTCCTCTTCCCTAATTTCCTGCCCCGATCATCTGAAGTTAAGAATTTTAACAGAGAATCAAAGACACAAGACAGTAAAACCTTCCTCTCCACTTGTCACAGCATTTTTTGAACATTTAGTTTTGGGATGTGACCCACATAGAAACATCCTAGTATAACAACTAGACAGCTAAATGCTACATGAAAACCACTAAAATTTTTTTAATAATCAAGAAACTCTGGGGACCAGAGAATAACATGGAGAGAGCTATAGCTAGCATTCCCAGTAAAGAGTCCAAGATGGGGAGGGATAGCTCTTCTCAGTTTCCTCATGCTTCCACAGTGTAAAAGCCCTTATCATGGACTATTGATGTTGCTGTTCACCTCTTCAGATGTCTAAAGCTATTTGAGGAAGGAAAAAAAAATACCCCTACAACCTTAACAACCTAACGCTATGACAGATGCACAGGTGTACCTTGGGATGCATGCATTATGGCTACCAAACTGTCAACACACCCATTACAATCACATTTTCATCTGTTCGTGTGGTGCACACCTGTGGCTTGTTAGCTGGAAACCTGATTGCATTGGGGAAGAGTCCCAGTGAAAAAGTGGGCCTGGCAGATCAGATCTGGCCCCATTAGAAGGGGGAAAAAAAAAGAAAGTGCTTTCTTTTTATTCTGTGTTAAGTTGTGAAGCAGATGTCTTCCATCAAATGGAGGCCATTTGGTTTGTGTGAGTCACTCCCCTTTTGGGAAACTTTTTGGGAAAATTTCAGGGTAGGCTTTACATGTAAGAGATTACTACCACTAACTCATATTCATATAGAGCTTTATTGTTTCCAAAGGCTTTCATATTCTCAAGACAATTCTGTAAGGTAGTTATTATCCCCATTTTGTAGATGAGGAAACTCAAATTCAACTAAGTGGCCTGCCCAAGGTCACACAGCTAATAAGTGATAGAACCAGGGCCTGAATCCAAGTGCTCTTCAAAACTGGGCCCATGTCTTAGATTTCTCCTCTTACTCAACCTGTTCCCCTCAATGGCTAGGAGAGCATATAGGACTTCCTCAGTAGAAACTTGTTCAGCAATTAACCAACAGTAGTGAGCTCCACTGAATACACTTTCATTCCTTTAAGCTTAATTTACATTCAAGTCAAGACATCATCTTCATGATGTCATTGGTCCTCTTTAAGAAGGACAGAAGAACTACAACAGAAGGAAGCTATTCTTTTTTTCATTCAATAAATATTTAGGATGTGACTACTGTATTCAAGGTACTGTGATAGGCTGGTAAGGTCAATGTAAATATAAATGAGAAGGGGTCCCTGATCTGAAGAACCTTATCATCTAGCAATACAAATACCCCCAGGGGAAGGGGAGAGGACAGGAATCAATCTGCCTATCAGTCATTCAGCCCTTAGTAGGACTTACTTTCTTGGAACTTTCCTTTTAATAATTAATTGAGTTCTTTAGGTGGAAGGTTGGATTAAATCACTTTTCAAGTCTCTACCATTTATAGGGTTCTGTGAGTCAATAACTATTAGCTCCCTCTAGAGAATAGGATTTTGATGGGGTGGGGGTAAATAGGGAGCTGTTCGTCTACTTCTCTATTTGCGCTCAACGTCTAGGCAACTGGGACTGCCGACTGTGGCTTGAACACATTTCAGAATTTCCTGCCTACTTGTCATTGCTCATATTGTTTTGCTTAACTAGATTGTAAGTCCCTGGAGGACAGGGACTATTTTCACACTTGTTTTTGTATCCCTAGCATCTAGCACAGTGCCTGCTACACAGTAGGTACTTAATGAACGTTTGTGTTTATGTGTGTTTGTTCCATTCCTCCTCTCTTTCCAATTTACTGTTTCCCTTTGGAGCTCCTTGTAGGTAAGGACTTTGCCTTACTACATTGCATTCCTTTGCAGTCTTTGCATTCCTCTCAGCATCCCCTGGATGTACCTTTCTTATGAGTAGCAGACATTCAGTAAATATTCACTAAAGTGAATTTTGCTAGGAGTAGCACTATTGCCGTAAGCTCTATTGCTCTGAACAGTGTTAATTGGTGAATGATAGAGCCTGTCTGGGGATTCTTTGCTAAACCCCAAACAGCTTGGCCTGATGCCACTGGCATCACTCAATTCTGATATCACGAGGATTCCTGGGCCTTTGGCCACACAACTCCCAACCTCTTTGGCCACTGCTTTCAATCTTGCTTCTAGGTACAGCTAGAACAGGCCCTCTAACCTTGTGCTTTTAACCTTGGAGTCAGAAAGCTGGGTCATGTTACATTGTTGTTGCCCAAACTCTTTCGCTTCTCGCTCAGGGGAAAATCAGAATGGGATTTCCCAATTAGCTTGCCCAACCCCAGGCAAGATGACTTGAACTTTCCTTTCTTTCTCTTTCTTCCTTACTTCTAGTCATACCTTTAATCTTTAAAAAAGAAAAATCAGAAGGCAAATTAAATAAGAGGATTAAATGAGATTGCATATGTATAAATGTATATAAATAGATATGTGTACATTATATATAGTGTTTTACAAGCCTTAAAGCACTTATAAGTGCTAGGCATTATAATTACTACTACTACTACTACTACTACTACCACCACTACTACTACTACTAGTTATGTGGGCAGAGAGAGGGTAGGGACCCTTGCAATCCACTTGCATGGGGAGGGTAAAAGGCGAAAGGACAGAAAGTACTCAGAAATAATGTCTTTATGTATTAGGGCACAGTACTAGGTACTGTGGGGCAAACAGAGATAATCTGGGTCCTATAGCAGCTCATAGTGTAAAAGGGAAAAAAAGATATGACAAGGTACGATCAGTGCTTGATAAACGGTTCAGTTAAAGACCAGGGCCAAGAGCGGAGACTCAAAACCATGGCATAAGAGAATCAGTTAGAGGAAAGCAAGATGATTAGCCTAGAGAAGTGGGGGCAGTTTTTAGGTTTCTTGGGCAGTTTTAAGAGGCAGCAGAGAAGAGCACTGGGATTACAGTCAAGAACACCTGGATTTGAATCCTGCCCCAGACATTTGCTAGTTGTGTGAGCCTGGGACGTCTCACCTCTCCTGGCTTGTTTTCTCATCTGAAAAATGAGGGGGTTGGATTGAATGATCTCTGAGGTCCCTTCCAACTCCAAATTGATGTGATTTTATAAGTCTTTTGAGATCTCCCATATGGAAAAAGGACCCTGGCCTCAGAAGAAAGAAGCTAATTAGAACAAAAGAAGGAAATTGTAGAGAGAGGCAGATTTCAATTCAACACAAGGAAAAATTTCCTAAAAATCAGACCCATCCCAAAACTACAATGGTTGGCTGGCTGCCTTAGGAATTAGTGAATTCACAAGCACTCTAGGAAGACACACTTTAAGTATGATGACTGCTGCTGGGGTTGCTGCAGAGGGGATCCCTCCTGAGATATAGATCAGGCTAGATGTCCTCTGGGGTTCCTGGAATTTTTAAGGTTCTAGGATTCTATCCTCAGAATAAGATCCTGGAATGGGAAAATTCCTTGGAAGGGAACAATGAGATAACAGTATTCTGGCTACCAAGAGTTATATAAAAAGCAATTTGATGGAATGGTTATTTCAGTTGTAGAAACCTGCATCTTCTGGTCTCTGATGCATCTCTTACATATTTCTAATAAGCACCAGCAGTTTAGTAATTTCTTTTTGTTTCAAGCACAATTTAAGAAAAATTTTTTGCACATGAAACTAAAAATCTATTTTGCACAAGTTGCTATTCCATTTACATATATAATAAATTTCTTTTTTTTCTCTTTCTTTTCTTCCCTTCCCCCACCCCCTGCTAGAGATGGCTACCATGAGACACAAATACATACATACATACATGTATATAGTATATATATATGTGTGTGTGTGTCTATATATATAGACACATATAAATATATATGTAAAATCATTCTATACATACTTCTATTTATCAGTTTTTTCTTTTGATGCAGATAGCATATTTCTTCATATGTCCTTAAATTAAACATGTGAAAGCTTTTTTTAAAAACAATCTCATAGAATTATAGATTTAGAGCTGAAAGGGACATTAGAAGGACATCAAGTCCAATAACCTCATTTTAGAGGTAAAGAAACCAAGGTCCAGAGATTTTCAGTGACTTGCCCAGGGTCACACAGCTTGTAAATATTTGAGGCAGAATTTGAACCCAAGTCCAGAATTTGACTCCAAGTCCAGCACTCTGTTCACTCTACAAAGCAGGCTCCTCTGAGCCTGGACTTTTTTGTTTCCTGCCAAATTGAAATTGTGTCTAGTTACAGAGTTTCAAACCCACAATATTTTTAGCCATTTCTGTTTAGAAGGTGAATGTTATGACCTACCATAGTCTCTGTCCTACAAAAAATGCACATAAACTGGAGATCTGTTGATATCTAAGGACATTTGGTTATATCACAAAAATAGTGCAGTTCACACATACTAAAATGGGAAAAAGTCTGCATTTATCACTCTCACACTCACTTTAGTGAAAGAGTTAAAATTTCCTTCCAAGTGGAGGAAAAGAGGTTGAAAGCAAAAAAAAAAAAAAAAAAATCAAGATCTATGAGGATTCAGTAAGTGGTGCACATTAAGGTCTTCATAAAAGTAATAATCATTAGTTTCTGATTGATATGCTATTGGTAGAGAGCAAATCCTTACCTTCAAATCAGAGACATCCCAAACTACCTGAAAACAACTGAAGGGGTCAGTGAGCAGACGAGCCAGGATCCTTAGCTCCTTGGCTCCATTTGGCTGTCTTAAAGAAAAATGGGGCTCAGTACTCTTCCGTTCATAAGCTCTGCTGGAAGGTTCCCAAATCAGACTATAAGCAGACTTCATTTTGTGGCTGCAGGCCAGGAGAAGCCCAAAGCAGAAGGGCCATTTTACGAGTAAAAGACAGTGGTGCATTTGGGCTAGCTTCCCAGTGGCCTGACTTGAATATCAGGGCATAGAGGATATTTGCCCCTGGGTATTAAGGTATTCAGCGTAGTTTCCTGCTGGTCTGAATCCGACTGGAAAGAATTTTTATCTATTGCTATTTGGCTAACTTGTGCATCTGACTTCATCCTATCATGGGTATAAATTTGAGGTCATAATGATATGTGTGACTTTAAGCAAATGATTTTACCTCTCTGGGCCTCAGTTTCCTTATTTGTAAAATGGGCCATAGAGAGAGAGCTTTTGCAGTCTCTTTTAGCTCTTGATCTGTGATTGTATGATACTATCCTCAGCTTATCTCTCCCAATCTGTATTTCTGATAAGTTGTAAGATATTTCCACCTCAGTATCAACAAGTTCAAAAGTGAACTCTGATCATCTTCCTCCCAAGACCTGACCCAGATCCAGCTTCTAACATTCAGTAACTATGTGGCTTTTGTCTCTGGGGTCCCTCCTAGTTTTTAACTTATAATCCTATGAGACAATATAGGCCGAAAGGATTTTGATAAAAAGCCTTATTCAAGTGTAAGATAACATAGTTATTGGCTTTGTAGAGTGTTTCAAGGTTTATAAAGTGTTTTCCTTATGACAATTCTCAGAAAAAAATATTTGCCAAATAAGGAAAGTATCAAAAAGTTACATGAGAAGTACCATCCCCATTTTATAGATGAAGAAACTGAATCTCAAAGTGACTTGCCCAAAATCACACAATTAGCCAAGTATTGGAGTTGAGATTCAACTCCAAATCTTCTTTGTCTTTCTAATATACAGAATGTCCCCAAAGTCTTAGTGCAGTTTTATTACAAATATGGTCCTGCCTTTTAACTATAAAAGTCATTAAAATATTTCCTACCAACAATCCCCAATGCCCAGGAAAACAGGCAATGGCCCACATACCCAAAGGAGTTTGGGCTTAATGAGGAATAATATAATATGCTCTGTCCCTCTTTCCTATCCCTTTTTTGTTCAATTTCTGTGACTGGATGTGTACATATGCTATATGGATGGTATGTCTTTTCGGTGGTGCTGCTCTGAATGTGTTTTGTGGTTTGTAAATACTCTGTTTTTTTGTCTCAGGGAGATGAGGAACGGTAAGGATGGGGAGGACAGGAGCTCAAAGAGATATCCTTGTTAAAGGTGGAGAAACCAATGCAATTTTTGTAGAATACCCACAGCTTGGCGATGATGGGCAACTGTTAGCAAGGCAGATCTGGAATAGCCTTTAGTTTCAGCTTGACTCTATAGCATCCATATGGGTCTTTAGGAATGAAGAACCCCTTTCCCGTGCCAGGATTCCGTATTCTTCAGCACCAAGTACTTCTAAAAAGCCAGGGCTTGTATCTCATTAACTACCAAGCACAGCTTTATACATGTTTTACGGCCCCTTCGCTCAGGTAACAGGGACAACAGTGGAAATGATGGAAAAGATTTGATGATATACCTAAGGAGATAATTGACCCAGATGATGTTCTTCTCATTTGCATTCTTGGCATTAATAGCTATGGTGGCACTAGACTGTATCCAAATATATCCTCCGTTCTTCTGCATCCAGCGGTAGTATTTAGTCACACACTGACCCTTATTCAGCACTGAAAAGAAAACAGAAAGAACAAAAGGCATTGTGTATTAACATCACAATCCAATGACTTTCATCTCTGCAAACCCCCCAAGTACAGAGATGGAAGGCACCGCACAAAGGCGAGAGGTGCCCCTCTGTATGCTTAATGTAAGATTCCATTAGTATGACAAATAAAATCAACAATTCACTGGAGCATCGGCTCAGGAGCTGTGGGTTACTACCATTTGTAGCAAGATTTTATTCCATTTTTGGCAGCTCTGGTGTGGAAGGAAGAATAAAAGGACCACAAATCTTTTTGGCTCAGAGAACACCTAATGCTGTGTGGACATTTTCAATGGGTTTGACGTCAAATTGTAAGAAGGCAAATTTGTATGTGATTTATTCATAGCTCCTAGGCAGACCTCTTTGAGATTCTGGATATTTGAAAGGTTCAGGAGTGGGCTCTCTCTTTCATTCTTTGATCATTTCTCCTCATTGCAAGCAATATCAACCAGTGAGCTTATACATCTGTTCCTTTTGATCTTGTCAAACAGAATTTACAGTTCTCCGATGAACTAAATCTCCATTGGTCAGTAGGGGGAAAGTCTGGTGAGACTTTGCTTAACACTGGAACAAAATAAATCCACCAAAGGAATCGGAAAGAAACCGTGGCCTAAGGGAGGCACAGAATTGACTCAGTTCAAGCCAAACAGAGTGACAGCTCTGTACAGCCTCTGAAATATGACCAAAAATGAAGGAACAAGTAAAAACAATCAGTAATGTGAAACGCCGGCCATTAAATACCCTACTGAAAGGGAGCTTTAAAAATGCAGATGTTAAAAATGATACTTTAACCAAAGTGTTGCCAAGTTGAAATTGATTTGATTTGTATCTGGGCCCTCCTGAGCTAGTAAAAGGAGAATGAGCAGTAAATCATGCCCTGAAATAAAGTGCTATAGATTGGAATGCTTTAAAAGGATGCCTGGAATGTGCAAAACCTGGGTGATATTACTCAAATCCGTGTTCGCTTTGGCTGTGTTTCTCTGCAAAGGCCACGAAGGCATCGGGCACTAGGGGGCAGTGTGCATTCATCTACGTCTTCCGCTTTTGGCATGTCCTTGTCTCCGTCTGCTAAAATGAAAAACCTCTAACTGCTGTAATAAATTTGGCTAAATTAGCTGCTAAATGGTTATCTCAAGTAATATGTATTTGCATTAATCATCTTGCTCTAAACCAGAACAAGCCAGAGTCCTAAAGACGTAGTAAATTCATATTGTCCATTTAATTATGGCTAATAAGTGCTCCATATACAATAGTTTCATGAAGTACATTTTGATTTTTCTGGGGGGGTGGGGAAAAGAAAGAAGTCACTTTGGAAGAGAACAGTGTTCAGCGCTGTTAAAGTTCTTACCATAAAACCAGGAGCCACTTTTCATAGTTCCTAAGATAACCAAATGTCAGAGCCTCAGAAATATTATGTTCGTATGTAAATGCATGGTGCCTGACCTCATACTCACACACATTCCTGTGAGCCCATCAGGACTCCCACAACCATCCCTCGACACTTTAACTGTCACAAAAAAAAAGGAAAAGAAAAAGGCCTAGTTCTAAAAAGCGTTTCAAACAGCAGGGAGGTCTCCCATATTCTCTATTTGCTGATGTTTTTAGCGACTCAAACCAGGTTGTACTGCCATCGTCTTCTCTTGGTCTAGATGCACCAAGAGGATCCCCGTATTTCCTTTTCACATGCCATTCTAAGTTTCTGACATTCCACACGCATGGCTTCACAAGCTACGAAACTACATGGTTAAGCTGAAAGCAGGTAAAATACTAACCACCGACGATACAGCTTTTCTATCAAACCACTGTTGCATGCAACATGACACGATTTTATTCAAATCCTCTGAACTCTGTTAACAGTTAATATTTAGAGAGAGAAAGAAAATGAGATAAAGGTCTTATCCAAAGTTATGTGATTCTACCCCCTATTTCCACAGAGTAATAACATGTCCCCCTAATCAATAGCTGATATGACACACACACACACACGTATGTGTGTGTATATATATACACGTATATATCTGTGTGTATATATAAACACGTGTGTGTGTATATACTTACATATGTGTGTGTATATATACACTTATATATGTGTGTATATAAACACTTATATGTGTGTATACATAAACACTTATGTGTGTATATATATACACTTACATGTGTGTATGTATACACTTATATGCATGTGTATATATGTACACTTATATATAATACATAACATCTATGCATATATACACACGTGTACACATACACATATACACACACATATATGTATACATAAATATATACATATGTGTGTGTGTGTATATATATATGTATATACAAACTTGACTTTGGAGTATGGAGTGATTTCAAATGGATGTGTTGTCCATAGCTGAGGCTCAGAGACAAGGGAGCTGCTTTTTGAATGTTTTAAAGAGAGAAGAAAGAGAAAAGGTGGGTAAGCCCAAACCTGCACAGATTAGATATAAAGTACCGGTGTTGTTCCACTGAAGGATGATGCCAAAAGAAGTCTTTGTTTTTTTTTTTTTTGTTTGTTTTTGTTTTTTGCTTTTTGGTGAGGCAATCGAGGTTAGGTGACTTGCCCAGGGTCACACAGCTAGTGTCAAGTGTCTGAGGCTGGATTTGAACTCAGGTCCTCCTGACTCCGAGGCCAGAGCTCTATCCACTGTGCCACCTAGCTGCCCTCATAATTTCATTTTTGATATTTTAAAAGAACTGTCTAGAAGTAGCTAGGTAGTGCAGTGGATAGACTTCCGAGTCTGCAATCAGGAAGTTGTTCAGTTGTTTCAGTCATGTGTGACTCTTCATGGCTCCATCTGAGGTTTTCTTGGCAAAAATACTGGAATGGTTTACCATTTCCCTCTCCAGCTCATTTTTTTCAGATGAGGAAACTGAGGCAAACAGGGTTAAATGACTTGCCCAGAGTCACATAGCTAGTGTCTGAGGCCAGATTTGAACTTAGAAAGATAAGTCTTCCTGATTCCAGGCCCAACTATCTGAGTTCAAATCCAGCCTCTGATATTTACTAGCCACGTGACCTTAACCAAGTCACTTAACCTCTATTTGCCTCAATTTCTTCAACTATAAAATGGGGATAAGAATAGCACCTACCTCCTAGGGTTGTTGTGAGGATCAAATGAGATCACATTTGCCAAGACACTTAGCACAGTGCTTGGCACATAGCAGCTGCTACTATGATTATTATTAATATTGCTCTAAATTCCCAAAAACACTTTGTGCCCCTTTTATGGCACCCCCACATTATGCCTTGTATTATAGCTGTTTCTTCCACTTCCCTTTTCTTACAGTACTAGACTATAAGCTTGTTGAGGGCAGGGAGAGTGTTTTATTTGTTTTTGTGTATTCTTCCCCTTGGAGAGCCCCTTGATTTTAAATTCTAAAATTCTAAAAGCATTATGAGCAACTAGATAATGGTTCTTCTTTTTTCCATATATTTGCTCAATACATAATTGAATGGATGAATGAATGATTATTGTTTGCCCTCTCAGAAACCCTATAAACCCCTAACTGGAACATATATATAAATATAAAACTCTGATAGAATAGCTAAAACAAATATCGGGAAATGGAGGGACCATTAAAAAAATCAGTTATCATCTGTAAGGTGATAGGTAGCTAGGTAGTGCAGTGGATAGACCACCACACTTGGAGTCAGGAAGACCTGAGTTCAAATTTGGCCTCAGACACTCATTGACAGTGTGACCTTGTGCAAGTCATTTGACCTCTATCTGTAAAAAAAGGATAATATTAGCACTTACCTAACAGGGTTAGGTTTTGAGGATTGAATGAGATTGGATTTGTAAGGAGTTTAGCACAGTGCTGGACACAGGGTGGGTACTTAATAAATTCTGGTTCCCTTCTTCCTCCTTCCCTTTCCTTATCTTGTCAACATCAACAATTTCTCCCAGAGAGCCCACTGGCACTCTGCACACACTGATCAGAACACAGTTTAGGAAAGTTTGTATTAGTGCATTAACAACCCACTGGCACATGCCAATACACTTCCATGTCAGATTAGCTAACTGTTATCCAGCCCAGGCCAGAATTGAAAGGGAAGGGTAGAAATGACAGTAGATTTGATTTGATAATGGAAGGGGCTAGAAAAGGGCTTGATAGTTGGAACATTGCTTAGGAAAGAAAGGCTAGGTGACAAAGGGGAGTCCACAGGTGGGGGTGGGGTTAGATGTGCTGCCTTGGGGTCCTGATAACTCCTGATGGGAGCTGCTAACAGAGAGGAGGGGGCCCCTTAGGGGAGATGAGTGCCTACAGAAGACAAAGTTTGCCAGCTTCACAGTTTTGCCTAGGGCTGGCCCTGGAGGCCGCCGTACAAACAGAATCTTGAAAAGGTAGGAAGAGTTTAAACCCCGTTGCTGAATTTTCAATCAGAGTCAGTTTTATTTTGGCTACATTATAACGAGTATTTCCCTAAGATGACAATTTCCAGCCTGAAACATCAATGGATCCCAATGGCCGGGGAGGCCTGCTGACCACAAAACCAGGCAGCAATAGAACCCAATTTTCTTCAGTATTGGGTAGGACTAACACCAAAGGCAGAGGCTGGAGAAGGTCTGTTTACTTTACAATTAACCAAAGGGTTTCTGACATTTTCGCTTAGGGGCCTAGAATGTAAACTCTTGACACTAGGATGAAGCTATTTCTTCTCCAAAAAAAAAAAAATCACATTGGCAAATCAGCTGGATCACTCCAGCTGTGCCCTAGGCAGGATCTGACAGTTTTTCCTGAACTCATGCGGTCCTAATCAGCTCAAGAAGAAAAGCCACCTTGGTAACAGCTTGAAAGAGATTTTTAGTTTAAGTTATAAATGAGCGAACCTGAAGGAAAAAAAAAACTGCAAAAAACTTTTTTCTATTCTCTTTAATCCAGAGGCTGTTGTTTTTTATTTTATTTTTTAATTTTTTATTTTTGAGGCTTAGCCTCAGAGATCAGAAGCAAATGAGGAGAAAATGCATGACATTGAAAACCACACAAATCCCTCTTGGAAATAAATGATAGAATTAAGGAGTGAGAAAGTTCCTCCTGATTTAAGTCCTTTAAAATAGTTTATTGTCTCTCAGAAGCAGAAAAGGGCTAATCAAATTAATGAGCCTAAGAATAAATTAAAAACCATGTTGTTCCAACCTACAAAAAGGAGGCAAGAAGAGGAGGGGGCCGTGATACAGATGTTTAGTTAAAGATCATTTAGAGGCATGGGCCACGGTTTTCAGCCTTACATCAGTGATGGGGTCTGAGCATTGCTAATGGACGGATTCTGGCTAAATAGAAAACTGCATGTTATAATTTGACTTAGGCAGTCATAGAGTGTTTGTAGTAAGGACAGCCCAAGTCAAAGGTCGGGTATGGTTGTTGTTGAGTCGTTTATGTCTCTCCATGACCCCATTTCAGGTTTTCTTATCAGGCAAAGATACTGGAGAGGTTTGCCATTTCCTTCTCCAGCTCATTTTACAGATGACGAAACTGAAGCAAACAAGATTAAGTGACTTGCCCAGGGTCACATAGCTAGTAAGGGTCTGAGACCAAATTTGAACTCAGGTCATCCTGACTCCAGGACTGGCACTCTATATACTATGCCACCTAGCTGCTCAACTGGAGCTGGCTGGCACTTTCATATTACTTTCCTACTGAGATACGGGTTGAGTGTTAGTGTTTTGATGGTAGAGGTTGATATCATATTCTCCTTGCCAAAATTCTGGATTCTCTGAAATCATTTTGTGTCCTATCTATTTCCACGCCTTCATCTACTATCACGGTTGGATCCCAGGTGACTGGCTCCATTTTCCCTACCTACTTCTGTCCCTGGCCTTGAACTAATCTTTCCTATAGAAAAATGTAATTTTTATTGGAGGATCTCAAAGCACCCAAATAAAAAATTTTATAGGTGTAGAAACAAAGATAATAGATATAACATAGACAATTTAGTCTAAAATCATACATGCATACCAATGAATAATCACATATTTCTAAAGTCATATACATACACATACACACTTACTAATGAACAATCCCAGATAAAATTCTGAATGCACCTGCCCCGGCCATCAGTTTGTTCTACTTAGTTTTGATCACAGTATTTTCTTAAGGAAAACACGGGGACTTGTCACCTTTCTGGGAATGGTTTGTTTATTGTTGTTTTCTGCAACAGGATTTCCCTGTAACTATCATAGATAGTTTCAAGAGGAGACTAGATCTCAAAGTTATGAACAAAACACATGAGGCCAGATGAAGAGAAGCCTTTGAATGAGAGTTGTACTGATTTGGCACAAATCATTCTGACAACCAGGAATTATTATTGCAGATACCAGAAAGAAGGGGAAAAAAAACTCATAACAACCCCAAACTGTGAAGGGGGGATGTCAGATAAAGCTTAATGAAAGGAAAATTGTAGAAAGCCAACATTTTAAAACAAGTGACCTTTACATCAAATATACATTTCTTTTCCCTAAAATGCTGGGTGTTAAGTTTTGTTGAATTTCATTTTTAAAATGTCGCTTTCATTTGAGCTAGGTAGCTAGCATGCAAAATATACACATGCAGTTTATAAGGCAGAACGGACAAAAAACCCCCCAAAAAACCCAAACCCTCCTCAAGAACCCCCCACAAACCTGAAACTAATGGTAATTTCCCCAAAGCATAAATCTATTGCTCTGTCCATGGTTCCCACCAGAGGGAATCCAGTTTTCCTTGGGAACTTTGTGAGCAGCAATATACTGGTGCAGAGGGCACAAAAAGGGAGCCAGTGTTCATGGCAGGAACATAATTTTGTTAGTAAATCAAAACAAATCAGTACAAGTTTGTCTTCAGAAATATGGTGAAAAAAAGAGAACATGGTTTCTTTCCTGTTAGGCTTCTCCACCAAACTAAAGCCAAACATTCTGAATAGTGAGCTGTGTGTCTGAAAGAAGGAAGTCAGGCTAATTCAGTTTGAAGAGGAGACGGAGGCTTCTATCAAAAGCAGCCTTTTCAGCAAAGGGTCTAACAAAAGGACATTTTTGGTGGCCTGCATGTGCGTTAAAAGAGCTGCAATATACATGGTGCATTCAGGTAAGTATAGAATAAATAGGAAATGATGAGATCATCTGAGATTTAACACTTTGAATTCACACAGTCAAACAAAGGGTTCATTATCTTTAAGGTCTATATGAGGGCTGCATCTGTGGCTCTCTGTTCAGTCTCCTCCTTGAGGTACCTTTATCAATGGCTAGGGAGCATAGTTAGCATGCTCCTTTTTCTGTAAACTGGTAAAAAATTTTTTTTAAAAATTTACTGCAACAGGATAGAGGTAAGGGGTGGGGGGACTCTGTACTTAATACCACAGTTGGGTGCTTAGCTGTAGCCACTGGTTCTTTTTTCTACATTCACAAAACTGGCAGATGAAACATGAAAAAGAATACTGACTCTTTAATCTCTGCTTCTCCACCTAAGGCCCAAGGCAGGCTGACAGGGTAACTTCATTCTGGAAACAGAGGGTTTTTTTTCCCTTTTTTTTCCTCCTCCGTTCTAAATTCCAGATTACTTTTTCCTTGCTTTTGAAACTGTGGGCTATAGGGGAATGAACCTGGCATAGACTTAAAACATGAACAAGTTTCTTTATCTGAAAAGTTATAGTCCTTGATGCTTACAGGAAGGTCATTTTGAAAACCCACAGGAAAAATAGCATCACAGCCAGAAAAAGTGCATTAAGGCCTTTATTTGCTTGAAGAAGAGACAGTTTTTCATTTATAAACTGTTCAGAGGATCAACTGAGCCTTTGATGCTGTGGAGACTTTTCTATAGATTTTGCAATTAGTGAGTTAGATGTTTTAAATAGCAGGCAGGCATCCACAAATTGGTTTTTAGTTAAAAAAAATCCAAGTGCTGAGCAATATTTAGTAAAGTTTAATGATGTTTGATACTTAAACTGAATTATGAGCAATAGGACAGGAGACCTGTGGATGTACTGGGAGGGACTATGTATCATCTGTGGATTTCCCCCACTAATACACTAATGACAGGTCCTGCTTGAATTGCCATACATGTGATTTATATCCTCAGAAGAGGTTTTCTCAACACCAGTGCCGATTGATAGATTTTTTATTAACTGTTAATATTGAATCATGCAGAAAACTTTTAATTGATTAAGAACGTGTCAGTTTGATAGGTTCTTTCCCATGTTCTCTCTCGGCCCTGGTGCGGTGAATTGAAGGCTAAAGCTTTCTTTTAAATGTGGAAAATATTGTGTTCAACGATAGGAAGAAAGAAATGAACCAGAGAATTCCTAGTTCTGGGATTCACAAGTTGTGTTTAGATGTGGTGTTCTACATTTCCTGCTGCCCTTCTGAAAAGCTAATGGCAGATCATTTTTTTTTTTTAGCTTCCACAATTCTTTCTGCCATATAAAGGTCACCTATTTTAGATTTAGCCAAATTAATCAATGCAGGATGGTTCTTAGTGGAAAGAGCACTGGGTTTGAAGTCAAAGGACCTAGGCACAAACCACAGCTCTGCTGTTTCCTATCTGTAGGCTAGTTCCTTTACCTCTTTTATCCTTACTCTCCTCCTCTGAAAAAAGATGGAGCTGGATGGAATGATCTCTAAGCTTCTTTCCAGCTCTAAGCTTATAATGCTATGAAACTTATTGGCAAAACTATCACCCAAAGTATAGCATCCATTTGGGTTAACCCTCCACTCCCATTCTCACTTACTATTAGGTTGAATACCCCAGAGGATGACCACCCCTGGCTTAAGGTAGGTTAAGCGTTGCAGTACTAACGCTATAGCTTATGAGCCCCTACTGAGTATATTTACTTTATTTCTAGTCAGTCAGAAGAAACAATTAGCTCAAAAAAATAAGGGTATTTATTGAAAACCCCAAGTAAGACCAATGTCAATATGAGATCTCTCCCACAAACCTGATGATAGGTTATAATGCCCTCCCCACCTCAAGCACCAAAAAAGAGTCCAGTAAACAATAAAACACATTAGCTGTTGACCTAATCACTGAATTTCCTGTGTTCTACGGGGCCCAGGATGCAATGTAAGCAAGAGGAACAGGAAGAAATAAAGGGAATTTAGGGAGCTATTGAGAGAAGTAACAGGAAATTATGATGCAATGGACTTAGTGGCAGGAAGTCTGATTGGGGATGAGGGAAAGGGGCCAACAATTTAGTTTTTCACTTTCCTCTTAGAGTTATTAGTAACAGAGAGGTTTAGATAGTTTGGGAGTAGGATAAGGAAGAAGGTACCAAGTGAATTGATAGTTGTGGTACTGTCTTAATGGAGATCTTAATAACATTAATGTTGCTCCCAAACAGGTCTCTCATGGGATTAAAGGATCATAGACATGGAACTGCAGGGTACCTTAGAAATCATCTAGTCCAAGCCCTCGTTTTATTTTATTTTATTTTACTTTTTTTTAGGCAATGGGGGTTAAGTGATTTGCCCAGGGTCACACAGCTAGTAAGTGTCAAGTGTTTGGTCTGAGGCCAGATTTGAACTCAGGTCCTCCTGACTTCAGGGCCGGTGCTCTATCCACTGTGCCACCTAGCTGCCCCCAAGTCCTCATTTTATTGGTGAGGAGACCAAGGCTTATTGAGGTACGATGATTTGCCCAAGTTCACATAACTAGTACGTGTCAGAAGTGGGATTTTAATCTAAGTCCTTCTTACCCCAATATCCAATCCCAGTATTTTGTCTATTAAGCCATACTGTTTTTGATACACACATATGTGTATGTATATGGATGGATATATATGTATACGTGCATGCATGTGTATATATGTATGCATGTATGTATATGTATGTATGTGCACGCAAATGTGTATATATGTACAAGTATATACATATACGTGTATGTGTGTCTATGTGTGTGTGTGTGTGTGTGTATATATATATATATATTTATATATATATATATTGAAATCCACGTAGTTTCCTCTAAAAAAATATAAGTTAAGGTTACTATTCTCATACCTTAAAACATAGGAAGTTAGAGAGATTATGGACCAGTAAAAAGATTTAACCACTGAGAGGAAGCATGACTAGTGGACAGAGTCTTAGAGTCCAGAAGGCCTGGGTTCAGCTGCTGCCTCTCATTCCTCTTAGTTATGTGATCCTTGTCAAGTAACAACCTCTCAGCACCACAAGCAACTCTCTAAGACTATAAATTACATATGAATTGCCTATCTACTCCAGTAGAAGGAGGTTCAAGAGGGACAGCATCTGATCCTCTTTTATCTATGAATTTATTTTTAGGTTGACAAAATAAAAAGTATGGAAAATGTATTACTTCAACCTCATGCCTATAAGGATAATTTAAAAACAAAGCAAAATTATGAGAACCAAAGTTTGAGGCCTTTTGTGTCATAAGGAGGATGATACACAGCCATTAAGAAATATTGTTAAAAGAAAAGTTCCTTTTGTCTCATTCCAGTTTAAAGTATGTATCAAATATATGAGGTACAGTGGACACTCAGTTACAAGGGTTTTAGAGTTGATTGGTGGGGAGGTCACAGAATTATGGGACTTTGGATTCTGAAGAAATATCAGAGGTCATTTAGTCCAAACTCATAAGTAAAGCCTCTCCTCCACAACATCCTTGACAAGTGACTGCCCAACCACTTCTTGAAGACCTCTAGGGATTAATTTACTCATGAGGTGGCCAATTCTGCCCTTTGGATAGTTCTGTTCATTAAGAATTTCTTTCTTCTATGGAGCAAAAATATGACTTTGTTTAACTATCACCTATTGCTCTTCTTGCCCCCATTGCTCTGCCCTCTGGGGGCAAGCACAATAAATCTAATTAATCTTTGTTCTGCAAGAGAACCTTTTAAATATTGTAAAGTTTGCTGTGATGCCCACCCTTTAAAGTATTCTCATCCTTTCTTCTTATAACCAGTCCTTACATGATTTAAAGAATCCCTCAATTAGGCTTATTCTAGTTGACAGTCTCATAGATTGAGAGAGAGAAGAGCCATTAGTCTCTCATTTCACATCTTTGCTCCCCCCACCCCACCATTAATTCACTTCCCCAATTTGTACCAATGCTAGCAGGCTGGGGTCCTAGGATGAGTGATTGCTATAACTAATTTGAGGACTCTGGAGTGGGTAGATAATCCTGGTGGGTTGCTACTCTCTTAGCACTGTAGCTTCTAAGTTCCTACCAATGTGCTTTCCAAAAAAACAAGTCAGTCAATTGACTCAGTTACCTCTTAATAAAAGTGTTTACTCAGAAGGCAAAGCAAGAATAATAATCACACACCATTCCACCTATACACATGGGGTGCACTCTCCTAACAACACACTAGAGAGTACATTAGAGAGAGTGGGAACAAATTTAAACTACCATGGTAGTGAGGCACATGTATAGGGAAATCATATGGCTAGGGCACTTTTCCACCCTGTAGCTGTAGGCCTTAATGTGTTTTTTTCCTTTACTGAATGAATGTCTTCACAAAGTTTCACCGAGAATGGGTGGCTCTGTTGTTAAAATAAACTGCATTGGATTGTCACTCAGTCAGTCAGTCAGTCAATAAGTATTCTTTAAACTCCTACTACGTGCCAGTGGTAGGGATACAAAAAGAAGCAGGAGTCAGTCTATGCTCTCAAAGAGCTCACAATCTAATGGGAGGTTGCTGTGCTTCTAGGCTGGGCTGCTTACCTTCTGGGCCAGGCCTCTCTGATATTGTGGGGATGGTCTGCCCCTCCTGGGCCTTGCCATTCCTGTTGTAGAACTCAAGATTACTTCTTCACTGTTAGGGTAATGTTTTGCTATTTCATAAAGAGCAGAACCCTCAGCCTGGTATTGTAGAAGTTCCTTTAGTTCCGTTCTGTTGAATGGGCTCTGAGGGGTTTCCAGAACTTAGGAAGCAGGTGGCAGGGAAGAGAGATTATAGCCTCTATGTCACCAGGCCCTGAAGTTTTTTTGTCTTTGACCAATCTTCCTGACTTAGAGCTGGATCACCTCACTGAGAGACCTCACTCTAACTTACGGTGATTACTAACATCGTGCCAAATCTTTATCTTTGTTAGTTTGGCCACAGTCAGGTAACATACATTTGTAAGATAATCATAACAGTTGTGAGGTTCAGAATTTCTAAATTAATTATTCCAAAGTTCTCCTGTTGGTCACATATGACATGGGTAAAAAGAACTGACGCTATCTTTGCCCACTGTAAGTGCATTGTCTCTGTCTCTCCTAATGTTTTTCATATCTAAGTCTTACGTTTGTTTTGGTTGTTGCGCCTATAAATCAGCAATGTTACCTAAGTCTGAAAAGAATGCCCTCTTATATATAGCTGAGGAAACTGAGGCCCAGATAGATTAAGTGATTTACCCAATGTCATGCAAGTCATAAATATCAGAATTGGGATTTGAACCTAAAGTCCTCTGACTTTAAAACCACTTCACTTTCTACTATACCATGCTGCTCCTTATGTTGTCAATGTCTTTCCTAAAATATGGTGCCCAGAAGCAGACACAGTACTATGGACATAGTCTGAAGAGGGCAGAGTACGATGAGATAAATTCTCTCCTCTCTTGTTCTTAACACTATGCTTCTATTAATATAGCCTAAGGTCACTTTTTTTGGCTGCCATATAAAACGTAATTGTCTCATACTGAGCTTGCATTACACTAAAATCACCAGATCTTTCTCACATGACTTTCCGCCTAGCACCATTTCATTTATATATGTTACAGGGGAAATATATGATAATTTAGAAATATTTTAAAAATAAATTTCCTTCTCTATTTTTTTCTGTTCAGTGTTGTCTGATAATAGCAGAAGGCTCCTTCTTTCCCCCTCATCCCAAAATATCAGGCAGGATTTTAAGAAAATAGTACGAAACTACTGATTGATTGGGAAGACAAAGGCAAATAATAAAGCTTCAGACAACATATATCAGAATTGTATCCTAATGCATCAAGTCCAAGGATAAATGCTACAGTCAGAGGAGAATTTACCATGGAAAAACTAAAACTATTTGAATAGCATAATAAAACAAAACCCACCTTTTACTAAGTTCTTCATTTAGCTGAAAGGTAATCCCATGGACATCACCATTTGATCAAAATGAAGATGGTTTTTACATTTTGTTCTGATACTTCTCAGAGGAGATTTTTTGTCCCTTTCCAGGCTCTGAACTTACTTATTTACTCAGTCAGAGAGCCAGAGGCAGAATTGGTTTGAAACTGGGTTTCCTGACTGCCAAGTCCAGTACATTCTCCACAATATTAAGTGGTGCAGTGGACAGAGCACAGGTCCTGGCATCAACAAGACCAGAGTTCAAATGCGACCCCAGACACTTCCTAGCTGTGTGACCAAGGGCAAACCACTCAGTCTCAGTTTTCTTTTCTGTTAATAGGGGATAATAATAGTAATTACCTCTCAGAGTTGTTGTGAGATAATTCTAAAGTGCTTAGCACAGAGCCTGACACACAGTAAGTGCTGTTTAAATATTAGCTATTATTATTATTGTTATTGTTGTTGCTAAACTCCTTCTTGTAGCTATACGTGTAAATCTTAAATGACAAGACAATAAAAACAAAACTCCTTTACATGTTAATCCAGATGAGTGCCAGCTAAGATTTACTTTTGTTAACTTTCTCCATGATCTATGAGCCTATGCTCCTTTGCTCATAACTTTTTGGGTCATTGCTATTAAAAGGTTTAATCTGCCATGAACTAGATCATTCTCTTCACCTTGCTCAGCTGAATTTGAGTATTGACTTGAAATACTCAAAAAGCCTTTTTGTCATTACCTAAGTGTTGGTTGAATGTATTCAAATGGAATTGTAATGAAGCACCTCTATGTCCAAGGACTTAAGAGTTCACTCTCTCCTCTCCAGGTGTGAATGCACTTTAGATAACACTCTCTGGGAAAGAAACCATTTGGAATCATAAATGACCCCTGTCAAATTTCTAACTATAATAACACCATTATATTAAATGAAGCAATGGAAGGAGATATGCCTGACCTACAACATTTGGCTCCTGCATCTTAAGTCTGTGAGTTTGCCACGGGCAGACTTTTACATCGACAAAGATAGTAGAAATTCATTAGCTGTGTGACCACGAAAACTCACTTTAACTTTCAGAGCTTCAACTTCCTCATCTGTGAAATGGGTATAATGTCTGTACTACTTACATCCCAGGGCTACTGACAGGAAAGTGCTTGGAGAACCATTAACCAAATAAAGGTATGCAAATGTGAATTATCAGTACGTATGCCTGGAGTCGGGAAGATTCATCTTCCTTGTGTTCAAATGTGGTCTCAGACACTTACTATGTGACTCTGAGTGAGTCACTTAACCCTGTTTGCCTCAATTTCCTTATCTGTAAAATGAGCTAGAGAAGGAAATGGCAAACCACTTCAGTATCTTTGCTAAGAAAACCCCAAATCAGGTCAGGAAGAGTCAGACATGACTGAAATGACTGAAGAACAAAATATTTTTAATGTTGTACAGTGGTATTAAGCTAATTTAACTTTTTGCTAATAGTGCTGTAGAGCGGGGGGTGGGGGGCAAACTGTAACCTGATTCGGACCTATTCTTGTTTTTGTATAGCCCTGGGAGCTCAGAATGGTTTTTCCATGTTAGAATAAAGTTTTATTGAATTTAAAAATGTAAAAAAACCATTCTTTTCTTGCAGCAGGTTATACAAAAATAGCAGGAGGGCCCATAGTTTGTTGACACCCTGCTGTAGGGCATAGAAGCTTACTGATGTAAAACAGGTGGCACCTCTTTTACATAGTCTGGGCTGGTCCTTTAAGGGATGGGGGGGGGTCCATCTGGCTTCCTTGATGCTTAGGCATGAAAACTGAATTGATATTAGAATTGGAATTGGTATGAGAGGTTTTAAAGGAATTCTCATTGCCCTGTGGAGAATGCCTTTGTGATCGAGTAGAAATTGGGGACTGGGTCCATCATCAAATTGGACACAGGGGCCATGATGCTATGTTGTGGAGGTACAAGACCATATGATTCCCTCAGATGAGGATGATACATGGAATTCTGCTCAATGGTGAGCCTCATGTCAACTTGAGTATGCACCTTTAAAAGATCACTATGGTATGATCCCATTTGGTTCTCAATCTGTCTCTGACTGGCAAATTGCTTATACTGGCTCCCTTCCTCTATCCCAGGGCCAAGTGTTTGCCCTTACTGTAGTTGATACTTATTTAGGATATAGGATTCTAGTTCCATTAAATCCACCACCATGGCAGCCCTTATCATAGAGCTTACAGAACATATCCTTATTTCTTATTGGCCATCCCCTCTACCACTGATTTTAATGAGACAACCCATTTTATTGCAAAGTTCTGAAATTAGGCTCCTCATCATCATACTTACCGGGTCTTTCATCTTCTATTTTTTGAGAAGGTGGTATGGTTGAATGCTGGAATAAACTTTTAAAGTAGCAATTTTACCATGACATCCCTAATTATTGAGGTTGAGTATTTTATCTTCCAGACGATATGTCTTTGAAAAATTAGCACTATTCCGAGAAGTAGGAGGAGGGATCCCCTGGTCCAATGAATTCTTGGATTCAGCCTCCAGGAAGTGTCAACTTCTAAGGATGAACTAACTACATTTGCACATAGTCCCAGTTTACCCTTCCTTATTCGATTCCCTGTGTTAAGTTTCTCAGGCCTTGAGGTTTCTGTCTCCTTGGTTGGTTCTATAAGAGATGGTTCACGTCCCCCTTTATTGGTAGATTTCTTTTCCCCTGAGTTGAGGTGAGAGACCAAGGAAAAGAATTATTGGATGGTGTTTTTTTTTTTAATAAAATGGAGGAAGACAAAATTGTTTTTTCATAATTATGATGAATGGGAATTCTCCTGGAAGAAAGGGAATCCTTTAACTGCCTTGGTGGTAAAGTTGATTTCCTGGATGAAGTAATAGGGAATCTGTATCTGAACCACACAGAAGAAGTTAATAGCCTCTCAGCAGAGACTTCTAAAGGGATCAAAATTTAGGACCATTCCCCTGATGGGGCTCTCAGCTATAGGAGGTTATGGCTATGGGCTAGAGAACATTCAGTCCCTGGGGCAGATGGCATACAAGAGTCCTGTGACCTCTTAGCTAGAAATGACCCAGACCTTCATCCGAAGTTTTCATTCGTGGTGCTACTCTAAGTCATCATTGTCATTTTTGTTACAGGAGAATTACTCTGAACTGCTCCTGACATAATGACTCCATTACACAGTTTGTACTTTTAAGAGGATGTTTATGCTGTTTTTGTCTTTTTAAAAATTTTTATTTAGCTCCTCTTCTAGTGTACCACTAAGTTTAGAGTTTTCTCAAGGCTACTTTGGCATGCTGAGTCAACCTTTTGAACATTTGGAATTGTATCCTTAATCATTATAAGGAAAATTGTTTTCATTGGTTTTTTTTTTTTCATTTTTTCATTCACTAGTATCTCACTGCATTTTAACCCTGACCCTGAATCACTGGGCTGGTCTGAGTTAGGCCTGCCACAGAATACTCACAAAGGACTAAAAGCAATTTTCCTTATCTCTGTTCTTCCTGCCCTAATATTAGCAAAGCACAAAGCATATTTGCAAACAAACAAATAGAATATCAATTCATTTCTGCATAAAAACACAGCCCAACATTACCTCCAAACGAGAGCCTTTTTAGTTAATGAAAGGAACAAAATGAAGCTGCCTGGCTACTGAAGAAAGCAAGGTTTGGTTGCAATTACATATTTTTTCTATCATGGGATTTTTAATATTCATGGGGAAGAAGTGGGATGACTAATTTGCTTTGGTCAAAAAATCCAGCAAGTGACCATGCAGTTAAGAAGGCTCTGAAGACCCAGCTTAGAAGAAAAGCTATGAGCAGCAAAATATTCCCTTTGGAGGCTGCATTTGGCTCATCCACCAAACTTTCCTTTTTCCTCCTTTTCCTTTTCTTGCAGTTTTCATTTGCTCTGAGGGACAACTGAATATACCAAAATCAACAATTAAATTCTCTCTTTGTTTTTGTGGCATATGACAAATGCATGGAGGACATCTTCTGTTACTTAGGCAGGCAGGGCACTTACTTTGATTGATGCTCTGGGGTGGAAAAAAAATGAGCTGGAAAGAATTACAATGGAGTGCCTACAGACTGGAATGGGGATAGACTAATTAGTGCTGCATTAAACAGTTGGATTGCATTTGGCAAAGAAGCATCACTAGGAGCAAAGTATAGGGGTTATTGATGCAAAACTGCATAGGATGCATTATACTCTATTGCTGTATATTTGTAGAAAAACATTGAAAATTTTAATTACGAAATGGGAACTATAGTAGCCTAAGTGTTCAGCACCTTCAAAGATGTGTGAGGGAGGCCACTCTTTCCAATATCACCCAAATACATGACCTAATTGCGTTTTTCTTTCTCAATCTAAGACAATCATTCCATAGTTTCCCTCTCTGTAATTATTTCTAGAAAGGGACAACTGCTGCCATGTACCCTTTCCCCCACCATCCCTCTTTGTGGCTCCTAACCTCTAGAAGTCTTTGCACTCTAGAGGACGTGGCTGTTGATGGCTAAAAGCATTAAACAGAGGGGTAAAGTTCTCTTTGTCCACTCTTTCTTAGACTCAGACGGTCATTCCTGACTTGATGTATTAAGAACTTTGTGAACAATGCAAGGCTATTTGACCCCTACCCAAAACAAGCAGAAAAGGAGAAGCAAAGCTTGTTTTTATTTTATGATTTGCCAGTCTATCTCAAAGATTCAGTAAGATGTTGGCAGAAGGAAAGGGGGAATTGGTCACCAGGTCCCAGGAGGAGGATTTCTAATTCAAGAGCTTGACTTTCTCTTGATAACATGATTTCTATGAAGTTCCCCTTGGCCACGTACCAAGCTCACTTTTCTAGCTAGAACAAGGAGGTACCACCAGAGAACCAAGGCCCCAGAGATTCACCAGTCAACCACATTACTAGAATTTATTTCAGACTTGGGAAAGGTTCAGCCCAGCATTTTGAGCTCCATGAATCCCATGAACCCCATGCAGTCCAGTGGATCCAGTTATCTAGTCAGAAATAAAGGAAACTCCCCAATCAATTGAAAAAAAAACCTCTCATCTAATCATCAGAGTTATTGTCACCTGAAAGACCAAGGATGTTGGAAGGTTCAATTAAATGATTTCAGGGTAAGAGGGAAAGAGGAACTACAAAAATATGAGGGCCTGTTATGAAAAAGTTCTCAAAACCATCAGCATGAAGCCTTGAAAAGTTCCAGCAGTTCAACATACCTTTGTATCTTTGTATCGCCAAGACCTAGCACAGTGCCTGGAATACAGAGGGCATTTGCTAAATGCTTGTAGAATGGATGAAGGGAGGTAAAGTTGACTTGGGATGTGACTTCTGGGAACTTTTCTACTTCATGGAATGAGAGCCCTGGGAACAGTTGTGTTAAGCTAATGAATAACCATTCTGGTGTCCTGGTGCAGTTTTTCAGAATTATCTGAAGATCTCCTGTAGCTGAGATTCCTTTCTATTGCTCTATTCTTACCAACCTCTCTCCCTACTCTAGTCTTCTGACCCAGTGGTTAGCATAATGACCAATTCAGAAGATTTCATGTAATGGATTTCCATATGCCTATGTTATGAGTAAATACATCCCCAAAGACTGCCCAGTCATCCTTTCATTCATAAAAAACAGCAGGTGATTTTAACTCCTTCATGGATGACAGGAAGGGCACTAAGTCATCAAAACATCAGGACTGTTATCAAATGGCTAAAACTTTCCTTTCATGAATAAAATTCAGGAATTGTGCCAAAAGCTCAAGGAAGAAATCCTGAATTGTCCATAGATTTTTAAAATCCCCTTGATTAGAATTCTATCGCATTTCTGAACTGCTTCTCTGCCACCACGACCTTCTCCTGCTAGGAGGACACCAGTGAGACATCTCCTAGTGATAGCCTAGGCTTTAGGACAAGCTGGATGCTGTATTAAATCCCTACTCTTCTGCCTTTTCTTTCCCTTGCTTATATACCAACACCTATTACATATCCTGTCATTTTGTTACCAGGCTGGCTTTGGCTCAAGAATTAGGTAAACATCAGTCATTCCACCACACACATTTAGACTTCATCTTATTTTATAATGATGTTAATGTTTATTGTACAAAAATTAGATGCATCTGTATATTTTAGCATTTTATTTCAGTCACAGAACGCAAAAAAAACCCTCGACATTGGAATCAGTTTGATTTTTTTGTGATTGAAGATATTAAACACTACAAGAGCGTGGAAATTTCAATCTGATTAGGATCAAAATTCCTCAGGATCAAAACACTTCTTTTTTCCCCCTACAGTTTTACTAATTGTGTGATACTTGACATTGCGGAGTTATTCCACAGCATGATAGCTAAATACGTGAAGTGTATTTTACTGTTTGGAATTATCAACTCATTCTATTTGTTTTTAATGTGTTTAAGGTTATTAAAAGAACCCAAAATTAGAAGTTGCGTGTATGATTTAAAAGGGTGAGCTCAATCATTGCAAGCAGGCAAAATCACAAACAAGAGCTTGGATGACAACAGGAATTTCCTTTCCAAATCGTAACCAAAAGAAATAATGAAGAGACACAAAATTTGAAAGCAGACTTTTGTGTGTGTTAGGAAGCATGACACCCAGAAAAATCAGGCAATAGGGACCACCAGGAATGGAATGATTGTTTATTTTTTACAAATCTCAGATTACTTCGACTGATGGAAATGAGATAAAAATAGATTTGGGAGAAAAGAATCCAACATATTTGTTGGAGAACTTTTGCCTCATGGGAAGAAATGAACTGCCCTGGTTCACTGTTCCTGAGGAATTGTGCTATAGGTGTAAATCAAATCCCAGAGAGATAGTACAATATTTTCCAAGCAGCCGGCCTACACTTATCCAAAAGTATATTCATGCTTTCCTCCAAAGGTCCTTCTGTCTTGAACCTCAGCTACAGAGTACCCAATGTTTCTTCTCAGAGAGCATCATTGATTTTTTTTCCAGTTAATTGAGGAGACATATACTTGGGTGATACATGCCACCTAAGAAGCAAATTCATTCTAAGGAGCAAATGTATTCTCTAAGTCACTGACCTGCTCAGGGCTAAGAAGAGACTCTGAGGAAAGGTAATCATACAAAGGGGAACTATTTGCACAGAGAAGCACTTCCACAGAGAGCTTCACACAGTGAACTTGGTCCTATGTTTACTACTATAGTAATCATAATAGCAGCTAGTATTTCTGTAACACTTTAAAGTTTGCAAAACTTTAAAAATGTTATCTCATTCCATCCTCACAGCAATCTTGTGAGGTAAGTGCTATTATTATTCCCATTTTAGAGATGAGAAAATTGAAACTCAGAGGTTGTGACCAGAGTCAGTAAGTATCTGAGGCAGGATTTGAATCTGGATCTTCCTGACACCAATTCCAACACTCTATCTAATACTTCACCCAGCCATATCCACACCTAATACTGTTAAAGATAGATAAGATGGTTGCATTTGGAGGTGGGGTGGAGGGCGGTGGTGAGGGGATGTTTTGGCCTTAACGAGATCATCACTGTGTATAACCACCAGTGTGGAACTTATAGTTTTAGAGAGTTCCTAAGGGCACTGAGAAGTTAAAATGACTTTCCCATAGTCACAGAGCTAGCATGCAGTACTTTAATCTAGACCATTCTGACTTTAAGACCAATCCTCTTTCCACCAGTTTCGTGGGTTTTTTTTAAGGAAAGGGGGTGTCAGTTTATCGAATCTTTTGTGTGCTTTTCAGGGTTTAAAATCTCATGTTTCATAAATGGGTTTCAGGGAAGCAATTGAAAAAGAAAGAAAAAAAACCATTTAACTCAATTTCCCTTAACAAAAGCACACAGGTACTGTCTATTTTGTTGGCTTTTACTAAATGAATTTTTTTTATTCCCAGTTTATTTTGTCACCCCCAAAATCCATTTACAACTCCAGATATGAATTAGGAGATCTAAAGGGGACTTTGAGATATATGACTGATAGTATGAGTTTAGATTTTTAATAAGAGCCCCCAAAAGGGCAGAAAGGCGCCCCCCTTTCTCCATGTTGGTAGGGGTTGGGGGGAATGGAAATCCCAGGTTCCCTTAAGGACTGTGAAGTCACTGACCCTTGGCCTTCTGAGGCTCTGGGGATCCTTTCCCAATGGCTCGCAGTGCATCTGCACAGCCAACGTTCAACAGAGACCCAGGAAAACCGCCTGTGAACCACTTTGAGTAGGTTACTGCTCTCACACAGTTGGTTCTGCCTTGCTCATATGCTCAGCTATCTCACGTGCCAGAAAGTTCAATCTCAGGGTCAAGATCTTGGAATCAGATTCAAAGAGCTGAGATTGGTTTCTACCCCCCCCAGGAGAAGGGGGATGGAGGTGTCTGTTAATCTGAATAATCCCCTCTCCAGAAACAAAGTGAACAGACAGTGCAGTTGAGCACGGCTGTAACTGGGGAAGGACAAAGGAAACACTTTGATATGCTACGAGCTACTCCTTCGGCTGTCTCTCCCTGGCCCCCCCCCCCCCCTTAAATGCAAGATAAGCAGGGATTTTTATGTGGTTCTCATCTATTTGGATTTTTAGCTTCTTTGCCTCCCTCCCTCTTTCCCCAAGCATGTTTGGAGCTGAGGTTGCGAGCGCAGAAGCTGGAAGGGTGAACATCACCAGCCTCCCCAGGGAGAGGCCCCTTTCATTGTCTAGGCCACTTGGAGTTTATTGTTCGTTGTTGTCATTGAGCTGTTTCAGTCATATCCAACTTTCATGACCCCATCTGGGGTTTTCTTGGCAAAGACACTGGAGTAGTTTGCCATTTCCTTCTCCACTCATTTTACAGATGAGGAAACTGAGGCAAACAGGGCTGAGTGACTTGGTGTCTGAAGCTGGATTTGAACTGAGGAAGATGAATCTTCTTGACTTCAGGCCTGGCACTCTATCCACTGCCCCCCCTAGCTACTCTGCTTGGAGTAAGCATCTGGAAACCCAAGTCCTATGGTCCTCAGACTCCATTTTCGATTAAATTTTGAGAGAGGCAAAAGTGTTCACACCTTTTACATCTGGAGAGATCACTGGCTTCTCTTTTGGAGAAAAGGCCTCGCCAATAGGATAAAGGAAAAAAATGAGGACTGAAACCAAACATTTTAAGAGCAAGATGAAAGCACTGGACCAGGTTATTTTGACATAAAGGAGGTACTTACAGTCTAAGTGACTGTGCCTGATTCCTTCCACATCTTCGGCGTGAATGAAGTGGTAACATCTCTTCCCTACAATATCTACAGGGGTCAGATCCATGTAATCACTAATCCTGCAGAGAAAACACACACACACACACACATACACAGAGGCTATAATTTAGAAAGGATGAGAAATATAGGAACCATCAATGACTTAGAAAGAGAAGTCCACCAAAACATTTCTCATTACACCAAGCATATGTATCTATGGAAGTTGCACCTATTTATTGGAGGGAGAAATCTGCAGAGATAAGATTGCTTGTTTAAAATATAATGGACATTTGCGTTTTACAAAATGGGAAATGTACTGGAGTAAGTTTATGTGTTTTAATAATTTGGAAGTATGATGAAGCAGCATTTTTTTTTGGGAGGGGGGCTGGTAGACCGTCCATTTAGTCAACATAATTCCATGAAATTAGACAGCTTCAACAACAATGCAAAAAATCCTCATTAAAGGCCAAGATAATTCAAGGTTACATAATAAAATAAAAACATGTTATGTTTTTACCAAATGATTAGAGACACCTTTCATTTAAACAGATTGGTCTTCTATTGGGTATTTTCATGAAAAAGAGCTCCCAAACGTTTCTTGGCACAAAGTCCAAATTGACATTTCAAGGGATGTAATTTAAATGCTGAGACATACAGATGCCTGGGGGTGTTATCTTTTTTAGTCTGAGTCATTTGGGAACTCAGCTTTCACTCCTGGCCCTTTGAACTGGGACTTTGTGGTTGATTCCACATAGAAAGTTTTAAGCCATTTTTGCTTCTTTTCTTGGCCTGGGTTCTACAGTATGTGTGTGTAAGGCACTGCCACTGATTGTCCAGATGTCAATGTCCTTGGGCAGGAGTACAGAAGAATATAACCAAAATTGAAAAACATGTTGGGGGAACCTGTCTGGTCTACACAGACATTTCAAAATGTTCCGTCCTTCCCTATAACCCCCAGGATCAGATTCTGTTCCTCAGACCCAAAATCTAAAATGGTCTTGTTTGTTGATTCCCTCCCCTCTGTTCCCCTTCTCATCTTCATGCTTTTTTTTTTTAAAGGAATAAAGCCTATTTATTCAGATATTCAAGGAAGATTTTGACCAGGTTTACTATAACTTTATATATATCTGTTCAAATGTGAATGGACTCTTTTACAAGTGGAGATGGTTTGAGAAGTCAATGACACTATTTATTTTACAGTTAAGTGGTCCTGGACTGTTCCCTAAGCTGGGACACTCATGAATGCTGGATTATACACACACATGTACATATATATGTGTATGTGTGTGTATATGTGCATGTACACACATACATGTGTATGTATGTATACATATGTATGTATGTACACACATACACATTATCTTCTCAATGGCTTACACAATATCTAGCCATTCAAAAATGTGCTTTGACTAAAATAGAATTCTTGGCCAAAGTAAGACTGGTTTAAAAAAAAAGGGATAACTTTTTGATGCTCTATGGGTCCAGAGCTGAAAAGTGGTATTTTAGGGTAGGTGGGAATTTTACCAAAACAATTAGGATATTTTTTCAGCACAGGCTACTTCCTCTTCCTGCAGGGGAGGGAACCAGAGTGCTATTTAAGAAAAATGCATGGTGGGTTCTTTGAAATTTCCTTGATATTCCAAGAGTTGCAATTTGGTTTGGCAGAGAAAGCACTGGTTTGGGAGTCAGATTGCCAACCCCCCTCCCCCAATCAAATCTTACTTAGTGTTTGATCTCAGGGAAGTCACTTTTCTTCCCTATATCTCAGTCTCCTAATCTGTAAAGCAAGGAGGTCTAGATGGCCTTTGACATCCTTTCCAGATCTAGATCTCCAAATAATTCCAAAGTTTAATAACTGCTTTGCATGGGGTCAAGCATAGGCAATGTTATAAAATAAGAATGATAAATTCAAATTTTGGAATAAACTACAACTTTAAAGCAATAATTATAAGCTAATAGAGGGGGCAAGCATTTATTAGGTGCCTACTATGTGCCAGGCACTATGTTAAGCATATTAAAAATATTATATCATTTGCTCCACACAACAACCTTGTGAGTGATATAGAAACTTCAGTTTTTATTATTAAAAAATTCTGTGAGGGTTGTTTTAATTATTTAATTGCTAGTTTTTACATACTGCTTCAAAGTTTGCAAAAACACTTTACAAATATCTCATTTTATCTCACAATAACCTTATCAGGTAGGTGCAATTATTATCCTCATCTTATAGCTGAACAAACTGAGGCAGGCAGAAGCGAAGTTACTTACCAAGGGTCAACACAGTGAATAAATATCTTAGACTGGATTTGAACTTAGGTTTTCCTGATTCCAGGCCCAGCACTCTATCCATTGAGTAACCTAGTTGCCTCATAGGAAAACAGATTAAATGACTTGCCCAAGGTCACACAGCTAGTAATTGTGTGAGGCAAGGTTTAAACTCAAGTCTTCCTGATTCCAGGCCCAGTGCTCTATCTGCTGAGCCACCTATCTGCCTCTAAAATTAAAGAAAAAATAAAATATCAACCCATGAAAGATGCCATTCCATTTTAAGCTCTAGAAGAAAAGCATTTTTTTTTTGTTTATTCTTAACACTTTGGCAAAGTGCCTTCTATATGGTAGATACTTAATAAATGTTGAGTTGAACTCAATTTATCTTCTTTTCGGGTTGACAATTATGTTCAGCCTAATATCTCTCATATCCAGATGATCAAATACGCCATCCGGCATGCATCTCCTTTTAAATAGAGATGTTTTTCCTGATCACTTTATCTTTAGCGAGAAGATTCTGTTGCATTGTTCTGGCTGACACAAGCTCACAAAAAACATGGGGTCACAGCATCCCAGATTTTGAGCTGGAAGGGACCTTGTCAGGCATCTAGCCCAATCCAATCATTTTACAGCTGAGAAAACTGAGGCTGAGAGGAGTTAAAGACTTTTCCCAGAGTCTAATGGGCAGTAAAGGAGCTGGGCAGGGACTGCAATCCAGCTTCTCTGGCTCCAAATAAAGTGCTCAATTTTTAGTTCAATTCAATTCAAGCAACATTTATCAGGTGCCTACTATGTATGATGCCATGTTCTAGGTCCTGACTTCTTGCCAACGATGACTCAACACTAGAGGATGGCTAGGTAGCTACACTAGACAGACAGAGAAAGAGAGAGAGAGAGAGAAAGAGAGAGAGAGAGAGAGAGAGAGAGAGAGAGAGAGAGAGAGAGAGAGCAACTACCTTATTTTAAACAACTATCTGTTTCAAAACCCTATCTGGTCCCAATGACACTAACACATGATGCTGTTGTAGCTCAGTCATTTCAGGCATGTCTGACTCTTCATGACTCCATTTGGGGTTTTCTTGGCAAAGATATTGGAGTGGGTTACCATTTCCTTCTCCAGCTCATTTTACAGATGAGGAAACTGAGGGCAAACAGGGTTAAATGACTTGCCCAGGGTCACACAGCTAGTGAGTATCTGAAACCAGATCTGAACTCAGGAAGATGAGTCTTCCTGACTCTAGGCCTGGCACTCTACCTACTGTGCCATCTAGCTGCCCTCACACATAATGACCTCCATCCTTTTACAAATTAGGCTGAAAAGGGGATTTTAGGTGAAGATTTCTTTGCACTACCCTATTCTCTAATTCCATCTAACCTTACAGTTTAATAGCATATAAACAAGTACTGGACCTCTGATTTTGCTGATATAGGGAACCCTCAAATAAGGAAACTCTACTGATTCAGGTGGCCTCCTTGTCTACAACTTATAGAATTAGACAACTGTTTAGAGCGCTAAGAAGTGATTTGCCCAGGGTCACACAGCCAGTATGAGTCAGTGGCAGGATTTGAACAAGTCTCCCTAGCTCTGAGGCCAGCTTTGTATCCACTGCTTTCATTAATGCCATAAATGGCAGAAGGAAACTTTTTAACTATAGGCTGAAAATTCATTTTAAGAGCTCAGTGATGAGGAAAAGATGCCAATTCATTTATGGGATGACTCATCTTTTTAATTTATAAGAGTGAAATACTCAGGATTATGTGGTATTACTTAATAGTTTTGCAAATTCCCTTCTCCTCTTTTCTTCCTTTCTCTTCCTTCATTTCCTCATTTGTACTCCATGTACTTAAGTGCTCTTCTGAAATGTTGACAGTTAAGAGGCCAGAGACCTCACATTATAGCCAGGAAACAGGCCCAGCTGGGATGTCAGCAGGACCCCTTTCACTAGATTGTTTCATCAGTGGGCCTAAACCTCATCCTGACTTCTCCTTGGCTACCCAGTCAATCAGGGTTTCCATTATAGCAAGGTGGTCCTGGTGCTTTTCTTTCATTGTATTGTGAACCCTAATGTAAGTATTAAGTAAAAAGCATGTTTGGTGTCAGTCCAAAGAGCTATTAACAACCTCCATCAATGCTCCATAGGAAAATGAGATTTCAGGCAAGGCAGAAGACACACAGAATACACACACAACACTGAAAAAGGAAAAGAAAAATGAAGTACCTATTTTCACAGTAAATGATATTGAGGTCCATATTTACTCGAGTAACAAACATGTGGCAGTCGATCCGGACTTCATTGATCGTAGGAGGGGGCAAAGCATGGGCGACCACTACAAGACCCATGATTTGGCTGGGGACTGTCCGACCGTGGGACAAAGACACTCTCAGACGTAACCGGCCTGTTATGTGAATCACCTGGAAGAGAACACAAGACAGATGATGGGATCAGTCCACTTAAAACACAGATGCAAAGTACTCCATTTGAGAGGCACAGAATTAGGCTTAGAGCAGTAATTAATAGCTTGCATCTTATCATAATGGCCCTAAGTGTCCTCTCAGCAAGAGACAAAAGAAAAATGGTGTTATACCTACAGTCTCCAAGTCAGCATCTTTTGGGCTATTGATGCTTTTCAGGACTTTAAAAAAAGGGTTTAACTAGGGAGTTTATTAGCTTAGTCTTGAAATACATAATATAAAATTCTTGAAGTCATGGATAGTGCTTGGCGCATAGTAGGTGCTTAATAAATACTTTCCCTTTACCCTCCTCCCTAACCCACAGGTCACTCAGACCTGATTGGGGGTGAGGGGTGGAGGGAAAGAGTGTCAACATGAAATGCCATAGACCCTGCTCTCACGTAGCTTTTAATATCACAAGAGGCCGGGCTCTGTAATTGACCAAAATGGCCAATGACATTATTTAGGATGTGATCTTTCTTATAAAGATACCAAATAAAATGGTACAAGGAGGACTTACAGTATATCCTGTGGCAATTCAGTGATTCTTTCACAGAATAAAGACTTTGTTATACTTGTTTATAGCAAGAGTATCATCATTAGCATAATTATACAATCATATTATTAATACCAATATATTATGTTTGCATAGTACTTTTTTGTGGTTGTTGCTGTTTAGTCATTTTCAATCTTGTCCCATTCTTCATGACCCCGCTTGGGGTGTTCTTGGCAAAGATACTGGAGTGGTTTGCCATTTCCTTCTCCAGATCATTTTTTAGATGAGGAAACTGAGGCTTACAATTTAGAAAATATCATTATATACAACATCTCAACTTATCTTCACAACATGACTATGAGGTAGGATGGGTGTTAAAAATGTTGTCTCTTTTTTGTTCTTTTTAGTTTTGGGTCTGTGATTTCATACATGTGGGGAACTCCTGGTGGAGAAACAACTTTCACCAATGCAGACTGCCAACTCATCTGTAACTTGTAATTTTAGAGCACTTTGAGGTTAAGAGACTTTCTCATAGATCTTCTCCACAGATCTCTCTCTCTCTCTCTCTCTCTCTCTCTCTTTCTCCCCCACCCACTCTCGAATGCATTTTAATATATTCTCTTTTTTGAGATGATTGTCACTTTTCACCTTTCCCTCTTTTCCAGTAAACCTTTACCCTCTTCTTGTCTCCTCACCTCAACATCCCCACACAGTGGGGATATAAGCATAGGGTTACTTAACTTTATGTCTTTTATGTCTTAAGTATAAAAGACATAGATTTAAAGCAAAAATAAATCAGTACCCTTGTCAGGTTCTGATGACATATGCCTCATTCTGCATCTAATGCCCATCACCTCTCTGCCAAGAGGTGAGAAGAATGTTTATCTCATTTTATAGATGGAGAAATTGGGGTCTAGAAAGTTAAATGATTTGCCCAAGATCACATAGATATTAAATGGGTCTTTTGGTAGCAAATATACTGATTTTTCTACTATGGCATATTGACTTCTCTTGAGAACCTTATTAGAGGTTTAGCCAGGATACCTAGAATAAAATAAATTCTATTTCTCAACCAAAATACTTTAAACAAAATTTTAAATGCCTACTAAAGATTTTTATGTGAGAGTTTGTAAACTTTGGGTTCTTAACGTGGGGTTCATGAACTTATTTTGAAAAATATTTTGATATCTCTTCTGATATAATTGGTTTCCTTTGCATTTTAGAATATTACTCTGAGAAGGGGTTATAGGCTTCAAGAGACTGCCCTAGGGGTCTGTTAAAAGGAAAATTCTTTATTCAGGCTTTCATTCTGATTAATGAGGCAAAACTCAGGGCAAAGAGAATTAAAAGAGTTTATTAAAATATGCCAAGGTAGCAATACTGGATATCAGCAAGGGTTTCAAAATGGAGCCAGTTTTTATTGATAACTTTTATAATGAGATAAAGACAATTTGGATAGGTCCACATCAAGTAAAAGGAGATGGGCCATTGCATCTCAATTCCTCTCCAAGGAGGCAGATACATGATGTTAAACAGATCGGGGTACAAACATCACAGGGAGGTGTAGACAATGAATAAACAGCAGGAAATACAAAAGCTGCAGACTGGGAAAGGCCTCCTCCAACAGAACCTCCCTCAACACTGATTTACAAGTAGGGCTGGGAACAATGGGTCACTAAGTCTGCATAACTTTCCACAGGCACATGATACCACAAAGGTTGAGGACCCCTGTTATGGACCAAAGCTCTTTGTTTATAGATCACACTCAAGAACAGACCCTTGCATTGGCTTCCTTTCCTGTGATTGTACCTCACAAAGAGACTTTCCAAGGAAGGATTTGAAATTAGAGGATCTTGGCTCAACCTCTAGTCCTACCACTTGCTTCCTAGTCCCTTAACCTCCCTGGGTCTCAGTTTCCTGATCTGTAAGATGAAAGAGTTATACTATACGCTTCTGAATTCCCTCTTGCTCTACACCTAAGATGCTATAACTAACACCACCCCTAAGGGTTTAAAACTCCAGCAAATCTTATTTTATGCTCCTCCCTCTTTTTTGCCCCACTTCCCTCTTAGCATCTTTATTCACTTAACAGGAAGGAGCTGTGATTTCATTACTATGGGTGACTACCAGTGTGGGAACTCCTCCACCAACCCATCAGTGCTTTAGTAGAGGAAAGTTATGAAGTTACTTGAGACACATAGAATCTATAGGATTTGTTTATATAGTTAAAAGAGGCAGTGTTATGTAGAGGGTAGAGCCCCAGCTTTGGAACTGGGAAGATATGGCTTCAAACCCTGTTTTAGACACCTATTAGCTGTATGACCTTGGATAAGTTATTTAACTTTTCAGTCCTCTGGGCAGTTCTCTAAGACTATCAAGTTGTAAAGAAAGTGACTACCTATTTTGGTAGAGACAATTTTCTCATCCAGGGAATTGTCTGTATCAGTCAAATCGGAAGTCCAGTCCCTATTCCCATCCCTATTTAGATAGCAAATGTGAAAGGTAGAATTTGAACCCAGGTCTTCTGATTTCAAACCTCACATTCCATCTATTATTCTATTCTATTATGTTCTATTTTAGTATGTTCATACATGTGCAAATTAGGTTAAAATAAACATTAAGGCTCATAGAATTATAGATTGGAACTGGAAGGGAACTTTAGAGGCCTTCAAATCCAACTCCCTCATTTTAGAAATTAGAAGACTCTGTGACTGGCCCAGTTATTAACATACTAGTCAATGCCTGGGGCAGAATTCAAATCCTGGTCTTCTTGACTGCCACATCAGCACTCCATCTAGTATGGATGTCCTAAGATGACCTAGACGTCAAAAAGAAGGCATATTAAGGACCACCGGAAGTCTGAGAGATGTGTGAAGGAGGGGGAGGAGCAATTCTTTGTCTCTGCCTCAGGGATGATAGGGGTGGGCTGGGGCAGGTTGTGGACTGACCACATGGAACAACAGATGATATAGCTACCTTGTTCTTCCCTATCAGTTTTCTCCCTGGGTCACCCACTGCCTAATTGCCAGTCCCTTCCAGAATGAGAAGACCTAGGAGTAATTGTCTTTATGCACCATATCATAGAACAGGAGCTCTGGTGAGCATGTTACTTAGTGAAGCCTTTGGGGAGCCCAAGGTCAGAATACATCTGAAAACCAAGTACTTAAGGGTCTTCTCTGACTTTGCTCTCTTGCTATGAGTTACCAAAATTGGGGGGTAGGAAGAATGTATGAGTCATCTGGTCACTGCTACCCTGCCCTGGGTGGAAACCAGTCAGCCAGTCAGTCTATATTTGATTACCATTTGCTTTGAATTATTTAGTTTTTCAAACATAAACTGAATTCTTGTCGCTGGGAAGCAGGATCAAAGCTGGAAATAGCTACACTTTAGAGTTCTAGCTATATTAAATAATACCTCTCCCCTGCTATATTTTACATTTGTGCCCAGAGCCGATGATCTGGAAATGCCAATGAGAATGATTATTTAGTCAATTTCAGCAGTAGTTTTCCGACCACCCACATTTGAAGTTGACTAAATTCATTCTTAATGCACCTTCAGTCGGTCTAGCTACTTTATGAATATTTGAAGACGTTCCTAGAGGCAAGGATGCTAAAACACCATCTCAGACACACATTTTTGCAAGACCTCATTAACTAATAAAGAAATAGCTAAAAGAAACCGGATTAACTTCACAGGAGGGGCGCTAATAGTCTCCATTCCTCCTTCTAGCTAGGCTTACATAGATGCTTATTTATCATTATCTGTCTCGTTTTATCGTGAACATTCAGCTTTCTGGAAAAACACAAATCTATGAATGTCTGGGAAAACATACACCCAGCAACGATATGCTAAATAAATCCCCACTCGGCATTCTACGCAAAAGCATCTTAAGCAGTACAGACTGGAAAACATTTTAAGAAGGCATCCTGGCAATGAGAGAAAGCTATGTAGTGAGTCAGATTTTCCATACATTTACTTTTCAAATTAATTTCATAATGCTAACAGTTTACATTTGGCAAGCTAAATAACTGGTTGATTTTTTTTTCACTTTTCCTTGGATTTTTTTTTTGGATGACATAATATCAGGGCCAGACTCTGATTCCCTACAAGGCATGGGACTGAGGAAAAAATTTGTGATTATGGAGTCAGAAGCCTTGGGTTCGAACCCTTGTTATGTCACTTCCTGTATGACCTCTGGGCTTTTGTTTTTTCCTCGGTAAAATGGAGACCACATGACCCTTCAGGTCCTCTCCAGCTCAAAAATCTATAATCCTATCAATAAAAGATTATGCAGGTGAAGGGATAACAAGATTGCATTAGTATTTATGCCTAAATGGTGGTGCCATTTTTGAGAGGAATGGGACTACTAAAATCATAAAGTTTTTTTAAGAACTAATTGAGTAGGATATGGTGGAAAGAGCCCAAGCCTGGAAGTCCAAAGACAGGAGTTTTGTTCTATCAGGGTTGCCACTAATTAGTCACACGATTTAGGATTAAGTCATGTGGCCTCCCCACAACTGCAGGTTTCTCACAAGTAAGGGAGAGTGTCCGACTAGGCTATGAGGTTAACAGTTTTTGACCAGAGATGTTTTCCACAGCCCAGTAGTTGTTCCCTTTCCTTCTTCTTGATATACTTATCCGTTCACGTGTTATATCACTCTAGGCAGCATGGTATGGTGGTACGTGTGCAAGGTTTGCAGTCTGAGGGTCTGGCTTCGAATTCCGGCTTTGCCATTTGCTAACTATGTCATCTTGGGAAAGTGGCTTAATCCCTTTTTGTCTTGGTTTACTCATGTGTAAAAGAGCGAGTTGGACAAGACTGTCCCTAAGGTCCTTTCAAGCTCTAAATCTATGATCCTGTTATCTTTCATAAACCAATAAATGCCAAATACCTTCACTGCAAATATAGATAGCAACATATCTTGGAGAATTCAACAAATAAAATGTATCACAACATTTTCATTGACAAAAAATGTTGCCTGCACTCATCCGGATGTAATATTGACCATAAAAGTGAAAGAAAAACATTTTAAATAGCTGTTGCTCTACCAAACACTTATCAGTTCTAATCTATGTGGAATGAAGAGCTTTTGAAACACAGCAACCTAATGGAAAGACATCAAAACCATGCGGGAATAAGGTGAAATACTTATCATGCCCACGATCCTGTCTGCTGTAACATTTGCCCTGAAGATGCTTTCAGCCAACCTACAGAAGATGAGTTTATGTCCTTAAACTTGTATTCAATTATAAAAAGCAGTCACTTTATCTGTCCAACACTAGTTTGCAGGACATTAAATCTAAGAGAATAATAGCAAGATAGTGACCTGTTCCAGGGCAATTTCTATCCAAACTCTAAGATGAGAAGAATGAGATACTAGCAATAATAATTGATTTTATATAACACAATGGAACATTATTCCAACCAAGTCTCAAAACAGCCCTATGAGGTAAGTATTCTTTGGATTCTAATTCCCATTTTACCCTGTATCCTCAGGGTCACATAAGTAGTAAGTGCCAGAGGAAAGATTTGAACCCAAGTCTTTCTGACTCCAAATCCAGCGCTCTATCATCATGCTGTGTTGTCTCAAATAATTAATTATTTGATTACAATCGTTGGATTGTATTAGACTGAATTCAGCTCTAAGATTTTATGACCAAATATTTCACATGCAAATAGATTTCTTTTTTGAAAAATCTAGATCAGAGGGAGGAGTTTTTAGAACATAGTGAAGCATTGATAAACACAGAATTTCCCATAATTTTCTTCTGCAGGATGTTGTGGTGTTTTGAGTCTTAATATTTGAATGGGATTACTTTGAAAAGCATCACACAGATTTCTTCCACTCTGAGCACGTCTTCATCTGGTCTCTGAGCTCCTGGTCCTTGACCATACCTTTAAAAGAAATTGCTGAATCTGAAAGATTTTTTTTGGTGATTTTGTTATGCGGATTTAGGGGTACTCAATGAAACCTATGGAATTCCATTTTCCCTGAACTCAACTTTATAGAGGTGAGAGGGTAATCCTCAAACTTCCCCTCTTGTCTTAGTGTACAGTTTCACTGTGAAGATTTGTATAGACCAGCTACATCCCATAGTCTTATTCTAAGCCCCTCATTCTAGTACTGTTGCCGATCACAACACTTGACTGTGGTGATGGAGAACAGTAATAATAGCTGACATTGATGGAGCACTCTGAGGTTTGCAAAGCATTTTACATGCATGATCTCATTTAATCCTCACAACCACCCAGTGAGATATTACTATCCTCTCATTTGGGGGATGGAGATTGAGGTTCAGTGAGGTCCAGTGACTTAGCCATGGTCATTCAACTAGTAAAAGTCCGGAGGAATAATTGGAACCAAAATCTCTACTGATTCTAAGTTTTTGTTCTCTCCCTATATTACACTGATTTTTTTTTCTTAACCAGACCTGCAATTTTCTTGGTATAGGGATTTCCTATGACCTTCTACCAATGCAAATCAGCATTTGCTAGGCTGCTTATGGTCTTAGAGAACTGACTGGAGGCACTGAGAGGTTAATCAAGGCTTCTTGGTGGCACAATGAACAGAGCACTAGACCTGGAGTATGGAAGACGTGAGTTCAAATCCACTCCTAAACAACTACTAGCTGTGTGACTTTGAGTAAGTCATGCAATTAAATCCATTTCATGAGCAAGTCAAGACATAACTCTAGTGTTGTCCCTTCTTCAAGAATGAAAGACAAACAACAACAGCAAAGCCTTTGTCTACCTCAGTTTCTCCAATTTTAAAATGGGTGTTGTAGTAGCACCTGCCTCACAGGGTTGATATGAGGATCAAATGAGATAATATTTCTAAAGTTCTTATCACAGTGCATGTAATAGGTATTATATGTTATTGTTATAACGGTCCTGTCAGACTCCTCATGACCCCATATGGGGTTTTCTTGGCAAAGATACTGGAATGGTTTGCCATTTCCTTCTCTAGCTCATTTTACAGAAGGGGAAACCAAGGCAAGCAGGATTAAGTGACTTGCCCAGGGTCACACAATTAGTAAGTATCTGAAGCAGGATTTGAACTGTGGTCTTCCTGACTCCAGGCCCAATACCCTATGCACTGTGCCACTTAGTTATAATTTTATGTACCTTGCTCAGCCTCACAGACAATATAACAACAATAATGACGATAGCCAGAACTTATACAGTACTTTAAGGTTTAAAAAGCACTCTCTCTCTCTCTCTCTATACATACATACACACACACACATACACACACACACACACACATATACATATACATTATATCATTGGATCCTCATAACAACACAGTGAGGGAAGTGCTATTATTAGCCCCATTTTACAGAAAAGAAAATTGAATCTGAGATAGGCTAAGTGATTAGCCAAGAGTCATGCAGCTAATAAATGTCTGTGGTAGGAAGTGACTCTGGGTCTTCTTGACTCCAAGAATGACTCTGTCCACTATTTTCATCTTGCCCCTTTAGATAAGAACCATTTGACCTGAAATCCTATGATCTTCGGTAAATCTGACCAAATGAGTACAACTTATCACTTGCATACTAAAGAAATCATTGCTCGGCTTTTATTTTCCCCTTGTCTCTGATACAAAAAGGGGATGTGCAGAATGATGTAAGTACATGTAAACAGAGTTTATGATGAGTGTGGGAGTGTTAACAAGCCACATTGCTTGGACAAATATATATCTCTCTTCCCACCATATGTTCCTTTCTGTCATCTGTTAGTGATAAGCACTTAGATGTGCTCTACTAATATCCACTCATTATAAACAAGCTCATCACAAAGACCTTGATAAAACCTTTCTTCTATCAATACTTAAGGAAAAGAAAAGGCAGAAACAAAACAAAACAAAGAAACAAAACAAAACCCCAAACAACAAAAATCCCCAAACAAACAAACAAAAAAAACCAAAGCAAAACCACATCTGGAAGCTATTTTCTATCCTCTCTGTACTAAAACTCACCTCTGGTAATAGGAACTCCTTTCTTTATCAAAAGGAAGTACTAGGGATTGTGGGCATTATTTCTCACATAAGAAAACAAACAGGGCCAGATGACAGTGGGGGAGCAAAAAAACCCAAACAAACAAACAAAAAACCCTACAGGCACAAAAAACCCTGCAAATTCCTCACATTTAGAATAGATTCCGAGATTTTTCTCCTTATCCTTTAAAGAGAATCCAGATTTCCCTTAAAAATTAAGTTTGCCTTTGGCTCTATTTCTTCTGGGAAAAGTCTGGCTTGCTATGCAGATTATCAGACCCATTGCTCAGGCACATAGTGTCATTCTTTATCTTCAGGGATTGAAGTTTCTAAATCTGAAAGACAAGGGTTTGGCCCCCTTTTTGAATTCCAAGTCTCCTATTCCATATGGAGCACAGAAACAATGCAAAATCTGTGTGGGAACCAGATCATACCATAAATTATTCTACACTAATGGCAGCGGTGGGGGGGTGTAGTTTTCAAGATAGCCTTTCTCACTTTTCTTAGGTTTTGTACATGGTCACAGCTTGTAGCAAGTACCTAAACATGTATCTTTGCTCAGGGATTGAAAAAACATACTGTACTTTCTTATTCCTGCCAACAATTTCCCCTGGCAGCCTTCAAGGTAGGCAACAGGACAAAGGGTATGCACAACTAAAAGGATGAATTTTTGGGCTCTCCTAGGTGGGGTCTCATTTTAGTGGGATTACGGGACCAAGAGTTAGAAGGGACCATTGTGTTCATCTTATCCAACTCCCTCATTTTTACATTTGAGGAGACTGAGGGCCCCAAGGTATCATAAGTAGTGGCACAGTGCACAGAGTGCCAAGCCTGGAGTCAGGAAGACTCACCTTCCTGAGTTCAAATCTGGCCTCAGGCACTTACTAGCTGGGTGACCCTGGGTAAATTACTTCATCCTGTTTGCCTCAGGTTCTTTGTTCAGTCATTTCAATTGTGTCCAGCTCTTGGTGACCCCATCTGGGGTTTTCTTGGCAGAAGTACCAGAGTGATTTGCCATTTCCTTCTCCAGCTTATTTTACAGATGAGGAAACTGAGGCAAACAGAGTTAAGTAACTTGACCAGGGTCATACAGCTAGAAAGTGTCTGAGGCCAGATTTGAACTCAGGGAGATGAGTCTTCCTGACTCCAGGCCTGGCACTCTATCCACTATGCCGCTACCTAGCTGCCCCTGCCTCAGTTTCAACAACCTCCTTATTCCCAGTCTGATGCCCTATCCATTGTACCATGAATATCTATGTACATAGAAAAAACTCATATTTATCTGGAAGCCATATAAATAGACAATTCAAATAACTGGAATTTCCTACCCCCACCTCCCTATTCCCCATATTCCACATTATGAGAAGCAGTATGGCACAATGTGCAAAAACCTAGCCTTTTTTTTTTATATCAAATACTAAGATCTGACCCATAACAGCCGTGATCCAAGGCATAATCACCTTATCTCTCAGTGTCCCAGTTAATTCTAAGACTATAAAGCTATGACCTACAATGCCAGAGGAAGTTTCCTATACCTGCAAAATTAGAGATCAGGTTTTTAAAAAATTTTGCTCTCCAAGATGCAAATGACAGGGGGTTATTTTATGTTTTAAAGTATCATCTAGTGTAAGCCAAGGACACCCTCCTGATTGGAGCTCAAGCTACAGCATCTTTTTTGCCTCTCTACAGGGTTATACAAGAAGAACTGGGATTTGAAATGATGATAGAAATACCAAAAGATCCCAAGTAATTGCTTGAATCAAAAGAAATAAGCTCAGAAATGATACCAAACACAATTTATTGTATTCTCAGGTAGGAACTTCCTAGAATTCGAAAATACAATAGGAACTGAGATTGGACTTCTGATTTCAGAGGACTCTTGGATAAGGAAACTCTCTTTACAAATGCAGGTCAACACTGCGGCAATTTATACTCTTACAGAACTACCTTGAGTAGCCGCTGTCCAAGGGTCACACTGCAAGAATGTGTCAGAGGCAGAAACTGAACCCAGGTCTGCCTCTTTAAGATCAGCTTCCATTATGCCATGCTTGCTCTCCTATTGTTTTCTAATTTTTTGAAAAATGATAATTTTTGCATGATACAAAGATCTCAGGTGATCTTAATGCTTCCTTTCTCCCTCTTTGACCAACTATTCCAAATAAGAAGGAGTTTCCTATATCCATACTTGATTGATTGACAAAAGTAGGGGACTCATCCGAACCCCTTTGTTTTTAGAAGGCCCTGCCACTCCGCCTCTTAAGGCTGAGGCCATCCTGTAGGGACAGTGCTGTTGTTTCATAATACTATCCTCTAGGGGACAGAAGACACTGCAAGTTTTCCTGATTAATTCAGGACTACCCAGACAATTTTTACCCTTAATTTGAAGGCTCCAGTGGAGCTTTCTACCACAAGAGTGCTGGAAATTTATCACCCTTAAGTCTCTTATGCAAGAAATAAATAAATAAATTCCTGGGGCAATGGATAAGAAATTATTTTAAAAATTCCTCATGTTTAAAATACATTAGTTGCAGCATTCCATTCTCACATTTCTACATTCCCAAGCATAACAGTTACATCCTATCAATCTATTTAAAAGATACTTCAAATATATAACATAAAACAATATGTAAAATTACAGCTTCGCCTAGCTTCTTAAACAATACAGGATGCCATATTTCTTCCCGGTTTTTCCCTTGGAGAAAACAAAGCCTTCTCTTTTCTTCTAGAGATACTGTTTTAGGTCGAGAGACATTTAAAGAAGCTGGGGAGATTGCTTTAACTAGATTATGCAAATGTATGCCAAGGATATAAGGTTTTCTCAGAGAGGGGAAACACTTCAAATATCATTTAATAAAGCAGGGGCCATGGGTAGAAGAAATGTCTTGACAAACTGTTTAGGAGTGTATTGAGGAGGACGGACTGCATGGGTCTGATCAAATTCCACTTGATTCAGTTACTTTATTAAAGAATATAAGTTCAACCTCAATGCCCTGGAGAAAATAGGCTACTCTAGCACAGTGGAGGACACCTCTGTCCTGCCCTCTCTATGGTTTTCACTTAGGGAGAGGACATTATTCCCCTCCCCCCATCCCTAACCAACCATCCCATTTTTAGCATACCCCCACCTTGTTTAGTGCTTGGAGGAGATTTTTCTTCCCTCTTCTCAATGAAAAAATTGTGGAGCTGCATTTTATTATAACTTAAAAAACTCATCAAGTGAAATATGAGGCTTAGAATAGAAATTAGTATAACAATCTCTTCCTGGGAGAACTCCTAACTCATATTGATGTGTTTTCTTCTGAACCAATGGGTAATTATTGTTTTATCAGCTGGTCTTGGGCTTCAATTTATGACTCCTGAATAAATGTTTCCTTCTGTATATGAGACTTTGTACTAAAACTATTTTTATGAATAATATTATTATATAATGTATAGTGTTGCTTAGTGAATAAAAGTGCTGCCTTCAAAAGCAGAAGTCTTGGATTGAAATCCCACCTCTGACCCGCATTGTTTGTGTGATTCTAGGCAAGTCTGCCCCTCAGGAAATTGCCAAGAAGGTGCCAAAATGAACTGGTAGAGGAAGAGTCCTCTCTGGGAGATGCCAGCACTGATGAGGTTACTGATGAGATTTATTCTTTCATAGAGGTATGGAAAAACAAAACCTAAGAGCTGGTTGGACTCAGCTCAAACCAGAGCTGGTTGTTAAACATTCAGCATGAGAATTTATACCTCAGAAATTGGTAAAACCCATGATTTGGGGCTTGATTTATTGTTTTATTGACTGTCTAGACTCAAGAAAGCCATGGAGAAAAATACTAATAAAGCAGATTCGATTTAAAAGTGTGCATTCTCCCTCACCCCTAGTTGTTAAACCTTTACCAACACACCCTGAAATAAAACCAATTAAACTATTATGCAAATACACATTTTTATTAGGAAATACTATATCATTTTTTTCTGTATTTAGAATATGTATAGATTCTCTTTCACTTATATTTCCTGTGGTTTATGTTATTCTTTATCCAAAGTATTGAACCTGGTCTTTGTTGCCACCTCCCTAGTTGATGCTCTGATTACCTCTTGCCTAGATAACTTCTAGTGGTCTTCTAATCAGTTTTCTTGTCTTTAATCTCCAGTCTCTCCCCTTCCAATTCATCCTACAAACAACAGACAGATTAGTCTTCCGGTTTCCCATGTGTGATCCCATCCCTCCACTCTTCAGAAATATTCCATGACTCCTCATTGCCTACTGAATAACGGTCCACTTCCTCAGCCTGGAATTTTAGACCCTTTACAGCTTGGCTCCAGCCTATCTTTTTAGCACTGTCACACTCTATAACAGCCAAATTTTATGAGTGACTATCCTCTAAACACTTTTATCTCCTTCCCTACCTGTAGACGTGTTACTCATCGTTCAAGGCCAACAAATGACACCTTCTCCAAGCAGTTTTCCCTGATCTCCCCTGAGCTGGAAATAATTTCTCCCTTATCTAATCTCAAAATACTTTATGCTTTTCTACCCACTTAGAATATTTATATTTATCTGTATATGTGCCTTTCTTTATCTATTAGATTATAAACAATTTGCCTCAGTTTTCCCAACTGTAAAATAAGAAGGTTGCTATTAAGTTTCTTCACAGTTTCAAATCTTATAATTCTTTTCATGGGGCATAAGTCATGTCTTATTTATTTTTCTATCTTCTTTACTGCTTGACTCAGTATATGTAGAAGATCTGTGATTCCTAGTTGAATGAATGAATAAGTAAATGAATGAATTATTTGCTTTTGAGTTTGTTAGTATCACTCATGCAATCCAAGATACACATCTTTAATATCAGTATTTCAGTGCTTTAGGGATTTGTGATTTCATCAGTGAGGGTGCCATCAAAGATTGCAGTATAAGGTTTCCTAGATGGACTATTATCAGTCTGATAATTAGACTTTCCAAATTTTCTAGACTTGTTCTTATATGACAGATACAAACTCCATCACTAGACTTGTACTTAAAGTCTTCCTAGCTTGATAGGATATGTGAGACTTGCTCTTTCCTGTCATAGCCTTTGAGTCCCCAGTGTTAACTAACTCTATGAGACAATGAGGTGCTGGAGTAGGTCTTTAGTGGAAGCTAATATCTAATGGAGGCAAATACTATTAGCCAGTTTGGCACAGCTGAATGAATAAATCTATGGTAGTATCATTCATAGTTTTTTGGGTACTAACAAATGTCAAGGCAGCACCCCCAAATTCCTAAAGAATTAACTTTTCCCTACCTCAACTGAAATCTGCAAAGGGATGATTGTACATCCATGTTAAGGTCCCAGGTATGCTGGAGTAAATAGGACAGGACTCAGGTGTTGTCAAAGATACACCTATCAATGAGTATTGTCCAGCCCTTCGGGGTATTGCATGCCTAAGAATTCAGGCAGCCTACAGCACAGTCAAATGCACAAGACTGTCTTGAAGGACACAGGAAATATAGGGAAACACAAATTCAAGGAGAAAGACACCCAGGTAACTAGATTCTTCAGAACTCCATTGGTTTGCCACAAAGAAGACTCACCTGGCTCTCTTGCACTCACTCCTTCTAAAACACATAATTCAACTATCATGATATAATGGACTAACCTAGCACCATGCCAGAGGTTCAAGATTTTAAAAATATTGTATGTAGGGATGTTCATATTGACAGAAATGCTAGTTTCTCTTTAGGACTCTTGGTAACAGTTGTTGACTTCCTCCTCCACTGCCCAACTATCCTACCTTCCTAATTGTGCTCATCAATCTCCCTTTAATTCTGGGAGAAGGAAGGAGAGGTTAGGGAATAATATAATCCTGTCTTACCATGTAGGTCTATTGTGGGAAGTCAGCAAAGTCTTTCCCTTTTTGCTGCATTGTGTCACCGATGCTCTACTGCTTTCTCTTGAGTGACTGTTCCATATATGTAAAGGTCTTTATGGACTTCCTCAGTGCATCTTAAGATAGCATTCTCTGTATTTTATTTCTATAAGAGTTCTTTCTTACTCCTCTCCTGAAGGGTTTGTTTGTGCTAATGGTCACTCTAATAATTTCTCTTACCCTTTTTATATCTTCAGGGTTCTGACAAGTAGGTGCAAACTACAAATCTAAAAATGTTATATAAATGTTAGCCATTATTATTACAATTACCAAGGGCAGAGGCTTGACTTAAAGGTTTTTTTTTCCTTCAAGAAGCTTCTATAGCCCCATGCAAGATATAAGCAAAGTTTCCTGTGCAATCATCCTCACATTGAGGATGGTTGAGATTTTTCACTAGGTCTTGGAGTTTGAGACTGCCAGAAAAAGATATACAGTTATGTGCCCAAAGCTGAGGGTGTGCATGCCTGTCTGCAGCTGCCAGGAGGCATTGGGACTTATGTTCATTGCTGGTATTAGAGACAGTGGTGGGAGAACTAACCCCTGGATGTGCTAAAGAAAGGGCTATGGACTAAGGTTAGACCCTGTTAGAAGCTCTTTGGGACTATTTCATTCTTTGTATTTGCATCGCCAACCCATGGTCCAGTGCTTGGTGTATGAATAAGTGCTGATTGATTGATTTTCAACAAGAGTTTTTAAGTTGATGCAGAGAAGAGTAGTGTGAATGAAGGAAGAGAGGGAGAGAGCAGTAGTATGTCAGTTTGGTATGTTCAAGAGGACACGTACTTGTAACCCAGGTGGTTTAGGCATGGCTGGGGTAGTAGACGTGGATGGGTGAATTAGATGAATGAGATAAGGAGCCTCAGTTTGAGTTAAAGTGTGGATTTACAGCTCAATGGGGACACAGAGATTAGTGTGGCTATGCACTTAGTAGGGGCTTCAAAAAGTTCCCACCCCCAGCCCTACTCTTGTTCAATGATACCTGTACTAAGGAGACATGATAGGGAAACCTGGTCAGGTTTGATATCTGGCCAGTAAATTTCTGAGTTCCCAGTAATCTTTGTAAGTGAAGAAAATGTTCTCAGTTGGTTGGGTCCTAAAGAGAAACCTAGAACACAATGCATGAGAAGGCATCACGATTAGGTGTGAAAGGTCTCTAACACTGGATGACAAGGCAAAATTTCATTGGTCCTTCATTTTTTCATTGGAAAAATGAGGAGGCTGGACAAGATGGCCTTTAAAGGACCTTCTAGTTTTAGAACTCTGAGGTGATAATGTTTATGTCCTTAACTCCAGCTCTAGCTACTGTAGTGGGATGTCAGAAACGGTTGAAGTCTGGTTCCTGTGAGTTAATTGTGATGATCACATTTCCATTTAGGCTAGAACCCAGACTTGGGCTGCTGATGGTGCTCTAGAAGGGGGTTTCCTTTTCTCTATCAGAGGAACTGTCCAGTTCAAGGGTGCCCCTCACCTCTACTTGATTATCACAAAGGGCTACCTTAATAGGTCTCTTGAATAGGTCTATGGGTAGATCTCAAAGACAACCTCACTCTGACATAGGAAGGCCAATATTTGCTCCTGCTTTCCCCATATGTGGTAGAATAATAGCAGGCTCAGGTAGCAGCAGCAATGCCCCTGCAGCTCTGGGTGCTGATGGTGGAGCCCACATAGTCACCTGTAAAGGGCACTCCTGTTGTGACATATTCTGGGCAACCACCATTGTAGGCCTTGCAGCTGTTCACCCAGCCCCTATATAAATGCCATCTGTAGTTCATCTCCTTCTAGCTTATGGTGGGGTAGGGCTAAAGACTTGTAGTCTTTGGTCTTATAGTCTACAAGACCTATAATCTAATCTTACTTGTCAATGTTCCATGATCACTGACAGGGTCCCATAACCTCTAACAAAGGAATACTTGAGAGAATATGGAAGTCTAAGAAGGTATTGTCGAGGAGGAGGAGGATGCTGACCTTGTGCTATTGATCCATCGATAGCCTTTTGTGTAGCCCAAGACTTTAAGCATCTTCCAAAGTAAGGATTTTGGTCCAATAGAAAGAACACTGGCCAGACAGATGACCAGATCTCAAGTCTTGCTTGGCCACTTCCTGCTTATGTGACCTTAGACAAATCACCTTTCTAGGGCTTTATATCCTCATCTGTAAGATGAGGAGGCTGGACTGAATGCTTTCTATGGTCTTTTTCAGTTCCAAAATCCTACAACGCCTATGATGTAAGATTTTTCCCTGGGATACGTACAACATGTAGAATCAGATACAGACGTACAAGAAAAATCATCTAGACAGAGTCCTTAAAGCTAAATTCCTCATTGCAAACCACTCGAACCACTGGAGTATAATGCACAAGCCTAACACTAGTCCGGAGGTTCAGGCTTTTCCTTCTTTAGCATGGTGTTTACAGCTGATCTCAAATTGGGAGTGAGGCTGGTGACTTCTTTAGCGTCAATGACAACAATTGCTACCTTTTTGCTGCCCAGATCAATTGCCTTGCCTCCCTGGTTGTGACCCTATTCAACATGAAGAAAAGAACATTTACAGGGATAATTATTAGAAATTGGTCCTATTTACTTTCCTTTTTTTCAAGAAGAACAGAATGCTAATTAAAGGCAAAACTGTCTAAGATGGGGAAACCAGTTCTTTAGGACAGCCATAAGCTGATATTTTATTGGAAAACAGCAATCATCTGTTAGGAGGCATATAAATATTAATAATCACACTCTGGAGTATGAACATTATTTAAGGCAAACAGAACTCAATCTGTGTGGAAAAATATTAAACTCCCCTAAAATCCCCCAAACTTAGGCATTAAACCCCTTAAAGCTGCCACTTAAAATGAACATTTCCCAGGAGACTACAACAGCCTGTGAAAGCTCTGAGGAATAGTAAAGAGAGAAATTTTAGGACCCAAGGTAGTGTAGAGCCCTGATGCCAGAGTTAGGAGACCTGGATGCTAGTCCTAGATCTCTGTGAGACCCTGGATGAATCCCAAAGTCTTCCAGCCTCAGTTTCCTCATCTAATACTGTGGATCTCCAAGGTCCCTCCTAGCTTTCCATGGATGCCACGTTTTAAGCTTTCATATATGAAACCAGATTATAACTGACTACATCAACTGCACCATCAGTGCAATTTAAGCCTCCATGTCTGTTACTCCAGGAGCAGCAAGGTGGTGCAATAGATAGAGTGTCAGTCCTGGAGTCAAGAAGACCTGAATTCAAATCCTTTCTTAGCCACTAAGTAGCTGTGTGACCCTGGGCAAGTCACTTAACCCTGTTGGCCTCAGTTTCCTCATATGAGCTGGAGAATGAAATGGCAAACCACTCTAGTATCTTTGCCAAGAAAATCCCAAATGGGGTCACCAAGAGTCAGACACAACTGAAAATGACTGAACAACAACAACAACAACTGTGTTATCCAGGACACTCCAAGAAAAGCTTATATTAAGGCTTTTTTTTAAACCACAGGATATTTCCCAATAATCATATTAATCTGCCTCCCTCCCAATACCAGGTTAACATCTCCTTATAAAACTATTTAAGTCAAGCCTAATTTCCAGCCCTCCCGAGAGTAATTTCTAGTAATGGCATGCTTATCGAAGCATTCTTATATGTGCCATTTTCCCCTCTGTATGGCAAATGAATGTTATGCATCTACAGAAAACTCCTTGGATTCAGGGTCATAGAATAGAACAACTTCAGAGGTGGAGGGAGCCCAGGAGTTCACCTACACAGCTCTGCATTGAGATCAGTTGAAATGATGGAGGCTCAGAGTTGAAATGATTTTCTCAAGGTCACACTCCTGGTGGCCCTGCCAGAAATAGAACCCAGGCCTCTTGGCAGAGGTCCAATATTCTTTCCTCTTTTTCCTCTTTTCCTATAACCCAGCTGCCTTTCACAAAAGGCATGATTCCCTATTTTCCAATTTTGTGGGTGGTGTCTTTTTGGAAGACTTGATCATAATCTTAGGTCTTTAACCTCCACAAGGCAACATGGAATTGATATGAATGATTGCCCATTTCACACACGCACTCTTGGACCACTTGCTCATTTGCTCTGTTTGGTTTGCTTCAACCATGATTAGACATTGTTGTTAACATCCTTATATTCAAAACTAGTGAACAAGCTTCCAGCGCTTCACTTTCCTAAGTTGTTTAAATAAATGAGGGTGTAATGTCTGTTATTGGACAAATCTATTTCTCTGTTTCTATCTGCATGCCTTTATCGGAGCTTCCACTTGGTTTGGGTGTATTTAAGGGTGGTGGTGGTATGGGGGAGATACACATTCCTTAGTCTCTAAGTCAGCAATTCAGGAAAATCAATTGTAAAAAAATTAAAATGGAAACCACCACACTACAACCTGAAACAGTAGCCCTGAGTTTTTCTTTCTTTCCTTTCCTTTCTTTCTTCCTTTTTTTTTTTTAAAAGAATACTTTTTGAAGTAATTGGCACAAAGACTGTTCCAGTGCAGATTGCTGCAAGTATGCTCTTGGCAAGAACATCATAAGCACTAGAAAAACTTTAATATGCTCGAGCAGCCAAATACAAACTGACACCAGGAACCCAAGTGTGGCAACAAACAGGAAAAAAAATAGAGCATCTCAATTTAATACAGACCTACATACAAAGGGATCAATTTTTACAATTCATGGTTTAGCATACAATATAGCTGTCCTCCGAGTGAATATAGAGTAGTTATACATAAGAAATTAGAATTATCAATTCGAGGGAATTTCTCAAGAGTCCTTTTGATATGTAATACCGCAAATATAATGACTGAGAAACCAGACATCAATGCATTCAATGAGATCAGGTTGAGATCTATTTAGAAAAGATGGGTTTAAACTGGGGAAAGTGTCTCTTTGCTATGACCTCTAGAGCAGACCATTTGCAGAACTCAAGATGAGCAGATTTGCCCTCACATATCTTGCTTCCTGGTTCTCTAAGGAAGGGCATCAGTGCAGAATTGGTCCTGAGTGGGAATTAAATGGTAAGAATTTGGTGTATTCTCTTTTGTACCCTGTGCAAGATAATAGGAATGTTTTCTATTTTTCCTCTTATTTTGTCATAGGAAATAAGAAAAAAGAGCTAATTAAAAAAAAGTTTTCCCAAGCCATCTGTTGCAGAATCACCTCTTTACTATTTTATGGTAAAGTTTTGATGATTTCTCTATGGTTTTCTCTACCCACATTTCAAATTTATCCTCGATAAATTTGACCAGTCCTTATTTTACCCTGCAACTCAAAAGATGTCTCCACATTCACAGCCTTGCCTAAGTAAGATTTCTCCTGCAAACCCCCTGGAGTTCAAACGTGCTTTATTTTTTTTCCTCAGGAACGTTTGAAGTCCCCTTTAAAAATAATGCCTGGAGGATATTTTCCCCTAATACTATTTAAAGAAACTTGAAAGCATTTGGCTCTTGAAGTGTTCAGGGTTGTAATGAAGCAATCAGCAATAGGGCCCATACGCAGGCTTACACTGGCAGCTTTGATGCCAGGACTCTGACGTCTCTTTAGTATGAAATTAAACTTTGCAGAAGGGCCCGTGTGTGTGTGTGTGTGTGTGTGTGTGTGCGCGCGCGTGTGTGTGTGTGTGTGTGTGTGCGCGCGTGTGTGTGTGTGTGTGGCCGCGTGCACGCAGCTGCGTCTGCATTTATCTGTGAATGCAAAGGTTTATGAACTGCTGCACTAATGTGGTCAGTTTCAACCTTTGAAGGACAGAAGGTGGTGAAAAGGTCGGACTGGGCTCAGAAATGTCAGTGGCAAAGCAGATCAATGAGGAAGCTTGTAAGACATCGAAAGATAAATTTTCTTGTGAAGTAGCATCTCCATTCATAGCATGGGAGGAGAAAGTCAAGTTTCTTTTCTAGGACTGTATTTGATGTACTCTTTGGTAGCTGCACAGTTACTTCAGGTGATTCTCCACACAGCCAGCAAGGACTGAATAAAACAAAAACATAGGATATTAATGCAGTTTCCCTGAAACTGGGTAGAATATGCTGCTTTCCTGCAGTTTTGCAATGGGGTCTCCAAGTCTGCTGTAATTAAAATTATGCTTTGTAAGGTATAACCTCATTAGTGTTGAAATATCATGCCTTGAGCTATTTCCCTGGGATTTTAGCAAAACAAGTAACAGTTCTTTTGATTATTGGACTGACTTGTGTTATCGTGACTGTCAAGGAGGTAACCAACTGTTTAAAAGGGCCTGTATCAGCACTTGCTTTTTCACCTTACCTTGTTTAAATTAGGTATTAGAGTGGAGGGTAGATGGAGGGATTTTAGGCAGCATGGGAAAACCTATCCACTTACTTATTCCATTCCTTCTCCTCCTTGAATAATATTGAATGAAGGAAAAGACTGAACTTTTGATTGACATTTCTCAAGAATGGGATGAGATAGTTCATGGAAGAGCAAGGAATAACCAATAGGGCCTTCATACTACACTGGTATTCAAGTAATCTGAAGGAAACTAGAACTAGGGCCTTAACATGTCTCCTATAGAGGATTTATGGGTGAAAGGGCAAGAATTGTTCAGAAGGAATGGCCATGGATAGGTGGTCATCTGTATGACTGGCGGAAGTAGCCACAAATTAGTGAGTTTGGAAATCCATTCAGGTATCAAAGTTACTATGGATAGCTTTATTTATTTATTTATTTTTGGTTTGTGGATAATCTAACCCAAACCAATCCAAAGTAATGTAATCCAATCCATTCCATGCCAATAAAATGGAAGCTCCTTGAGGGTAGCAACGATTTTCATTTTTGTCCTTGTATCCCGGCACGCAGGATATCCTTATAGAATGGAATCGAATTGATTCCTGGAGGCAAACACATTTGCCTGTATGAAATTAGAAATACCCATTTGAGGGAATTTCTCAAAAGTCCTTTTGAGACTTTGCCCTGGACTTTGATTATGTTTTTCCCTGTTCCTTCTTTGTCAGGTGATATTTTAAAAACAATCACACTGGGCATGTATGTCTCACTGATATGAATTACTATAAACATGTGCTTCTTCCATGTGCCCGCTTCTCACAAAATATTGTTGAAAGATGAGTGGATTTGAAATGAAAGGGTCTGGGTTACAATACTGGCTTTATTAGTTGTGTTACCTGTGTGACCTTAAAAAGTCGTTTTGAAGCTCTGAGCCTCAGTTTCCTCCTCTGTAAAATGAGGCATGGAATTAGATGACCTCTAACGTCCCTTATGGCTCTAACGCTACGTTCTGACAAGTTCTCTTGGTCTTATCCAGAGAGGCTGCATGACCTGAAAATAAACAGTTTTAAATAAATTCCTAGATGACAGTCTTGATGGAGTTCATTAGGTGGAGACTTCATGGATGTTTAGTCTCCATGCTCTCTCATAAAATATGCCACCGTTCCACTAGACATGGTGACATAGTGGGTTGAGTCCTGGACTTGAAATCAGGAAAAACTGTATCTGAATTCTGCCTCTGATGTTTACTAGGTGAGTGACCGTGGACTTCAGGGTCACTTAACCATCATCTGCAAAATGGGGGTAGGTTGTCTTACCTACTTCATAGGCTAGATGTGAGGATCCAAGGAGACAGTGCAGATAAAGGGCACTGTAAACTTTAAAGTGGGACAGTTAGGTAGCGCCATAGTACACAGAGGCTGGAGTCAGGAAGACTCATCTTTCTGAGTTCAAATCTGGCCTCAGACATTTACTAGCTGTGTGACCCTGGGCAAGTCACTTAACCCTGTTTGCCCAAAATTCTGCTTGCCATGGCTCATAAATGCGAACTATGGCAAGCAGAATATTAGGCTCTCAATGTCTAGCCTAAGACATTTCTTATGTCTTTATACATACCATCGTTCCCATAATTTCCTAAACTTTACAGTTAGGGGATAGATTTAGAAGAAGTTTAGGGGAAAAGGCAAGATGGGCAATACCTATCCTGTTTACTTTGTGATGCTGCCTCCTTACTGATAAAGTAGAAGGAGCACCAGCTCTCAAGTTAGAGTGTTTGGGTTCAAATTCTGCCCCTGAAGCTTACTAGATGAATCATCTTGGCCAATCACATAATCTTTCTAGGCTTCAGTTTCTTCATATGCAAGTAAGGGTAAGTGGGTTTGGACTAGATGACCTCTAAAGTCTCTCCCATTTCTAGATTTAAAATCCTATATTCGATGCTACTAGCTAGAGCTCTGCAGAGTTTGCTTCACTTTGTAAATGCCTCATCCTTGCCCAAGTACTATATGGACAGACCTCTACTAACAACATGATGAAGGCAGCCCAATTTCAGAGTCATGAACTTATCCTGGCTAGCTACATGAGGTCAATTGTTTATGTCTGGGTGACTTTAATTCAGCTAATATGGCAAAGGAAGGCCAGTGTTGTCATTTTACTTCTAAGAAATTATAATAAGGTTGAATCTTGATATAGGGAAATAGGAAGCAGATTGTATCAAGAGAAGATATCTGAGCTAGGGCTTACAGGGAAGCATTATAGCAATCTCTTGGTTTATCTACACTTGGAATCAATTTTGTCATTTTTAATTGACCGATTTTCCCTTGTTTGTTTAACATTTATTAATTGATTGTTATGCTCATGCAATTAATTCAAAAGCTGGCAAGTTTAACACAGAGAAATTAATTTTCTTTTACTAACACGCCACTTAAAATACGTTTTTGGAAGCCAGGGTTACTAGGAAATTACTTTCAAATTAATCAACAAGGAAATGAGATAGGAATGTCCCTTGACATCTGTCAATCCAAAATATGTCAAAATTTCTCCTTTGAGTGAGCTTTTCTAGCTGAGTAAGGTATAAAAGAAAACCTGTATGTCATAATAAAGTGCTATAACTTCTTGCAAGACAGAAGAAGAGAAATAGTCCCTGCTTATAAATATTTGGTTATCAAATGAGATGTAACTTTCTAGTGGAAGCTCCTTAGAGGAAAGAGATGATTATTACAGGAGAAAGAGAAAATAAGTTATTTATTTATTTTTCAACTTAAATCCTCCACATATCTAAAACTAAATTCATCTTTTGCTCCCAAACAAACCCTTCCATTGAACTTTCTTTATGAGCTAATGGCAACAATATTCATCTAACTAGTAACTAAGACCTGGTCATTCTTCTTTCACAATGTCTCTCACTTCTGATCCTTCTTTCCATTTCCACTGTCTCCACACTATTCCAGACCCTTCTCATCTCATGCCAGAACTATTACAGGAGGAACCTAACTAGTCTTCTTGACTGCAGGCACTTCTCAGTCTAATTTGGCCAGCATATACTTGCTATATCAATCTTCCTAAAATAACACTTTCATCACATTATCCCAAACATTTAATGGTTCCCTCTCACTGTCTTTCAAATTAAGTTCGAATCAGTGAGCATGGCATTCATGGTCTTTCTAGATGTGGCTCCAGTATAAATTTCCAGTATTATTCCCGCATTAGGAGAGGCAGCCAGGCCAGGAAAAGGGAGAGTTGGGCTTAGGGGGAGGAAAACCTGAGTTCAGGTCCTGTCTTTGATGCATATTGACTGTGTGACACTGGGGAAGTTATTTAACCACTAAGTGCCTGAGAAAACTCTCTAAGACTCTGAGTTGCAGAGTGGATGCTAATCTTCATTGGCAGAAAGAATTTCTTTAACAGGAGTTTTGTTTAATAGCAATAACAGATCCGCTTTTCACTTTTTTAAACTTTTTTTACATCAGACCCCAACATTCTTAATGATTTCATCTTCTTACGTGCCATTTCAACTTCCTTGTATCGTGTATTTGATACTGAGGTGTTATGGATTCAAATATGAATGGTTCTACTATCACTAATGATGAGAATAGAATTTTATAAAAATTATGGCAAACAGGTTCCATTTTTTTTGTCAATTTGTTGTCTTCCTACCAGTTTCACCTATGAAATTTCTTGGAATGTTGTGCACCTCAACTGGATCTCAGGTCTAGCTTTCCATTTCTTTGTTTTCATTTCTACTTGCTTTTCCTTCTTTTGTGAAATGATGTTGTTGACAACCATCCTCTGAAGTGTTTTATAAGTGGGTTTGTATTTTAAACCAGAATGGCTTTTGGCTGCCATCTTTCTCCTCCCTGTACAAGGAAATCAAATGTTTGCCAATTAAGACAGTTTCTAAGTTCTTTTGGTTGTCTTATTGTGGCAACTGCTTTATATCAATTAAATTTTTGTAGGAAATGGTGATAATCAAGGTCAACATTTTTGACCTTTTTCCATTTCCCATTTTTTTTTGGTACAAATAGTCATTTGAATAGGCTAGGGTAACGCTGTTTCAATAATTTTAAGCATTCTTCTCACCTCTATCTTTTCTTCTTATTTGATATTGATTTTTCCCGTGGCTTTAAGAGCTCAATGGTACACAAACAGCTAATTCTGATGACTCCATCATAAACCAGGTGTTTTTCCTGTTAGGATATAGTCGGTTTCATTTTTTGTTATGATGCTGAATGCCAACATATCCTGGGTCTTTGACTCTCTTGCAGAAGAAAGTTTTACTTTTGAGTAGATGATAAGCCCTTGAAATCTTTAATTTTCAAATGAAGTCACTGACTATCAAGGTATTAGTATTAATTTGGTCATCTTGTTAATAAGGTAACTTTTAAAGTTTCTGTTGTCTTCTTCTTCTTCTTCTTTTCCTCCTCCTCTTTCTCTTCCTCCTTTCCTCAGAAGATACTTCATGTTTTCCTGTGTCTGAGCCACTGATCATGTCTTTTGTAATTCCACCTTAAGTTCTTTTCTCTCCACTTATGAAGATTCCACCCATCTTTTAAGGTCCAGCCTGAATTCTTCCAGAGTGAAACTTCTCTTGATAAGCCTGAAGTGCTGTTTCCTCCATCTGGACTCTTCAAGTGCTTACTGGTTATTCAACTCATTTACCACTTAAGATATGCTCTCTTGTATTTTTAGTTCTTTTCATATCTCCTCATCAAGTTCCTTGAGAGGGAGTACCATGTTTTAAACTTCTCTGCAACCCCTACAGTACCTAGAAAATTGCCTTGAACAGGGTAGGCAATCAATAATGTCAGTTGTGGATGGATTCATTGGAATGATCTTTCATTTTGGTTTTTGTCTTATATGAACCATTACTTAATTATTGGTTCACCCTCCAGATTTTTCTAATGGCAATGGGAGGCTGGTATTTTTTTTTTTAATATTTATTCATCACTTTTTCTGGGAGAGAATCAATTCCTGAGCATCAGTTGGGTATTTGGGGAGGTGGTAAAGATAAGCCAGCTCATGTCAACATTATATTTCTGATGTTAGCTATAATAAAGAGTTTGATTGAATTGTTAAAAATTGACCATTTAATACAGACAAGAAAATTGACATACTAGACATCAGTTGATTAACATCTTTTAAACAGGCATAGACCACCATTTCTACCATGATGAAAATCATCCTATCCCAAGATATCTTTTCCAAGCAAGGAATTCAGTAGAAGTTATTTCAAACAAGTTAAAGCCAAAATTAAGCCTAAATATCAACATTTTTCTCCACAATAACTCTATGTTATGGCTAGCATCAGAAATATAATGTTGAAATCTTTTATTAAAGTGTCTGTGCTGCAATAATAAAAGTTATTTTGGCCATGGGGAAGGAAGCATGGGGGAAAACCTGATAATGGTGAATTCTCTCTTCATTCAAACCTATTTTTTACACAACTCGATAAGAACTGTGTAAATGATTTCTCTCCCCCCAGAAAGCAACACAAACAGTGTTGGAAGTTCACTAGCACTCCAGTACCCCTGATAATTCTGGCTTTCAAAACAGCACATTCAGACTGTAACATGGCCATTGGAAATAACAGATTGAAACCAAAATAGAAGTGGCAATATGCCATGTCATACCCAGAGCTATTCAGCTGGAGTTTGGAAGTGAGTTATTCTCAATGAATGCCCTAGAAATGATGCATGACTTGTACTCTTTTCAATTGTGACACCACTTATTTTCTCCTTTACAATGGGGCCATATGCCCACACTTTAGAGAATTCTGGAAAAGCTCCCTAAAGGTAAGTTCCAGTAATGATAAAGGCTTCTCCCATCAATTTTGGGGTACACTTTGGGAGGGACTTGACTATCTAAATGAATGGCAGGAATATTAACACCAAAAAATGGCACTAATATATAGAATGCTGTCCTTTCAGCTGGGAAGACATGAGTTCAAGTCCTGCCTCTGATAGTTCCTGGCTATGAGACCCTGGATAAGTCATTTATCCTTTTATTGGTCTAAGAAGCTAATTTGCAGAGATGTCACTGATCTGTTTTGGCAAGAGAGAATTTTCTGACCTGGCAATTTCTAATCCTTATGAAATCACAGGTCTAGTTCCTATCTCTAATCAGCTCTCAATTTCTTCCTTTTAAAAAACTCTTTTTTCAACTTTCAATTTCTGATGTTGGGTAACTATGGATTTCCATAAAGAAGTAAGAATAGTAAATTTCAATGTTCAGATATAGCTAGAATTAGTAGTTTTAGTAATTTTTTGGGCAATAAAGAGTTGCCAAAAACTTGCATTCTAAATCTGGAGCTGAATCTGTCAATAATCCCCAGATGGCAAATTCTATTAATCCTTGGGCTCTGTGAGGAATGGAAGTGTGCCATATGTGGTGGAAGAAGCAATATTCTTAAGAATTAGAAGATTAGATGATGGATCAGCAAAGTAGTGCAGTGGATAGAGCACCAGCTCTGGAGTCAGGAGAACCTGAGCTCAAATCCAGCCTCAGATGCTTACTAGCTGTGTGACCCTGGGAAAGTCACCTAACTCCAACTTCTTCTTCTCTGCTCCCAAACAAAAGAATTAGAAGACTTAAGGGCAAGTTCTAGCACTATTATTTACTTTTGTAGAGCCCTGGTCTTTTGCCTTTAGAGGAAACAAGATGTCACAGCACTGGACTCGGAGTAAGGAAGACTTGATTTCAAATTCAGACTTGAACTGTGTGTGTGACCTTGGGCAAACCACTTAGACTTTGCCTGCCCTAGTTTCTTATTTTGTAAAATGGGAATAATAATAATAGCATCTGATTCCTAGGATTGTTGTAAGGATAAAACAAGATAAAATTTGTAAAGATCTATATAAATGTTATTATTATTATTGCCTTTCTAAGCCTTGGTATGTGTATTTGTGACATAAGGATGAGAGGCTGTATGGGACAGTAGATAGAGTGCTAGTCCTGGAGGCAAAAAGTCCTACCTGTAACACCTACTGGTTAAATATTCTAAGAAACTCTCTAAAATTGTCAATTACAGTTGAGCTGCAAATCTATATTGGTGGAAGGAGGCCCAGATCAATGAAACTGAAGATACACACACACACACACACACACACACACACACACACACACATACACATACACATACACACACACACAATGGGGCCAATAAGGAAGTGCTGCTTAAATTCTGAACTGCCATAGAAATGTGAATCTTTATGATAATGATTACAATAATCTTTATGTCTTCTCCAGTGCTAGCACAGCACTCTGTACATTACAATTGTTTCCTGTGTTTGTTGACATCACTGTTGAATCCTCATAGTTTGATAGGTATGGTGGAAAATAGAGAAGAAAAACAACTCAAATCATAGAACTTTTGATGTTTGGGCATGGGGACAACGGGCCACCAGAGGTGCCTATGATAATGAATTTCTACTGTGAGTGACCCTCTATCTTCCTTTTCCTTAGAAAGATTTTTTTTTTGGGGGGCGGAGGTTAAGGAATAGTCAGTGATGATTGCTAGCATTTATATAGTGCTTTAAGTTTTGCAAAGTACTTTACAAATAGTACCTCATTTGATCATCACAACAATCCTAGGAAGTAGGTACTATTATTATCCCCATTATCCAGATGAGGGAATAAGGGACTCAAAGGTTAAGTGATTGTCCAGGGTCAAACAGCTACTAAATATTTGAGGCTGGATTTGAACTCAGATCTTCCTGACTTCAGGTCCAGCTCTTGTAGTAAGTAGTATAGTTGAAAGACAATGGGCATCAGGGGTAACATGTCTGACTTGAAGTCAGGAAGATCTGGATTCAGATTCTGCCTCTGACAGCTGTTGAGTTATTTTCAGTCACATCCAGCTCTTCATGACCCCATTTGGGGTTTTCTTGGCAAAGATACTGGAGTGGTTTGCCATTTCCTTCTCCAGCTCATTTTGCAGATGAGGAAACTGACTTAAGTTTTATATATATAAATTATATATATATGGTTATATATATAAATTATATATATATGGTTATATGTATATATATATATATATATATATATGGCTATATAAATAGTTAAGTGACTTGCCCAGGTAAGCTAGTAAGTGTCTAAGGCTAGATTTGAACTCAGGAAGATGAGTCTTCCTAACTACAGGCCTGGCAATCTCTCCACCTGCCAAGCAGCTACTTTACTTACCTAAACCAAGGGAAAACAAAACAAAATAAACAAACAAACAAAAAAACAAGCTTGCTTGCTATGTGATGGTGAGAAAGTAGTTTAATCTAATTGACTCTCAATTTCCTTTTTCTGTAAAAGAGAGACAGTAATCCCTGTCCAGTTTGTCCCTTAAAGTAGTGGTGAGGTTCAGATGAGATAACGTATAGAAAGCACTTGTCACACTGCAAAGCAGCTCATAGATATTAGTTATTATTATTTTGTGCATACAATTAAAAAATTAGAGGGAATATTGCTGAAGGTAAAAATGAGTTGCTTCCTTGATCTACATATAAAAGCTGCTTAAAAAAAAAAGCAAAACAACAACAACAACAAAAGAAAAAGGTTTGGAGACTGTAGATTTTACTGGATCCAGTTTTCCTGCTTTCTAGGGTACTGGCTGCATGATTTGATCAAAACTGTGACTAAATGAAGTCTACAATTTGTATTCCTACAGCCACAAGTTTATTGGCTTCTGTCTCTCTCAACCCCCCCATCCTTTGGCTCTGTCTCTAAGGTTCATTACTTATAGTTACTGCAGAATCAATCTGAACTGGCCAAAATCAGTGATGGAATTTATAGCACAATAAATGCACTGCCATACAAGTGCTGTTACACTTGAAGGAGCTTGGGAATGTTCTTTTCAGCCATCCTTCTACATAGCAAAATGTACTTTTTTTTTATCAACTTAACAGAATCATCTCAGGCATATTTTGAGAGGTGTAATCCTGACAGCTACAGAGCAGATTTTCTCTGAGGCGGGTATTGTTACAGAAAAACAATATTATTGATAAAATCTTAGCATATCAGAACATGGAAGAGGATCTAAACATGTCATTTTCATTCTCCACATCAATCCTTCACAGCTCATTAAAAAAAAAACCAACAACCCTATATATTGCATTCTGATTTTTTTAGCTTATTAAAATGATTTTTAAACACTTCTTGCTTCAGAAGAAGATCCAACCACACTAATGTTTACAGCAGTTGGCATCGTGAGGTGGGCAGAATTGTTGATATGTACTCAAAAGATAATGCACAGACTGGATGTACCAGTGGTTCCTCATTTTAAAGGTCTGCAAATTAAAAGATTAACACTGTTATTAGGGCCATTTTTCTTTCTGAGTGCCCCAGTTATTGGTGATTCCCATTTTACAGTTTTTAGGTATGGAGAAAGTTGAATTTGAGCTTGAGGCATTAGGGGAAAAAATTATCAAGGAGACAGATGGCAGGCCACCCTAACCAAAACTCAATTTCATAATACGCATGTGATTGTTAATAGGCAGACACTAAAAACAATTTTCCTTGACAGAGAAGAGCTGATAGATTGTCAACATAAAGTTGGTCTGTGCTTGCTTTAGTGATCTAAAGCTCTTCTGTGAGTTTGGTCCCATCAAAGTCTGTTTCTTACAACTGCATCAGAATTTATGAATGCATATGACTATAAAGCGACTGAAAACAACCCATAATGCATGTTTGTTTATTGTGCACTAGCCCTGTGTTTCTTCAGTTCATGAAAAAAAGAAAACCTGAATCCTTTGTCCAGTCCTCTTTTTGAGTGTCTATATGTGGTAATGAAAAAAAAATAGACTAAACCAAAGCCAGTTGGGGATACAGTCTTTTCTTGACAGCTGACTTAGACAAAAGATCTTCTCTTAAATGACTCTTGGATGGTTTGGGAGTAGACTCAATGGAGTAATGCTAGCTGAGTGGTCATGAAAGTGGATGCATGTGAGAGCAGCTGAGAGCATTCGATTATTTGGAGGAGGAATAGACACTGGGGCAAGAAAAAAGAAATAAAATCAAGCAAATAAAAAGCAGCTTTATTAATGATCTGCAACTCCAAGCACCAGTGTTTCCTACCTTCTGGTAGAAAAATCAAGAATGCCCCAGTACTGTGAGATGAGAAGGAAAGTAGAGTCGATTTTTCACTTGACAAAAAACAAACAAACAAACAAAAAAGGAATTCTATCCATAAATGCAAAAATTCTGGGAGTTGGAGGAGGGGGAGGAAGGAATTCAAAGCACTTGTGCATAAAATAAGACTTGATTATATTGATAAAAACTGAGAAAATTAATTTCAGTTTTGAACTCTCCATGATGGCTGGCTACTTCTGATTTAATTTTTGAATAGTTTATAGGTTATTCTACATTTGAATTGCTGTAAACATTTTTATTCAAGTTCGTTGAATAATATGTTTTAGGGAATTGTAGTCAATAGCAGGTAAGCTGTGACTGATGTGACATACACATATATGATGGGGACAAAAAGTGATTGTACACAGATCACATGTTTGCTATATTTAGATGCTATAATTACTAAAAAGAAAGAAAAATCATTATTAGAAGTCCCTGATTTGAAGATGTACTAGATAGATGCATTTTTTTTTAATAAGAAAAAGATTCATCATCAAAACCAGGAGTTTAACCAATGCTGACCTTATGTTTCTAGACAGTCAGATTGTGTGTATAAGGTACAAAGTTTCTGGATATTTCTTATTATACAGACTTTTAGTCTATATAAGCAGACATTGAGATGAGTGACAAAAGTTTGAAAGTTTCTGCTGTGGACACACACAACCTTATTTTAAATAAAGAGACAAGTTTAATGGTCTAAGAATGGACCCTATCTTTGTGGGATCTCTTTTCACCTTCAAAACCCAAAGTATTAATATTTTGAATTTTTTTGGCTACGACTGGCATTCCTCTTTCTTCAGAACACATATTCATTCCAAGAGCCCACGCACGACCCAGAAAAAAAATCCACATATGCCACTGTAAACATGATGAAAGAAGAAAAACATGTTGTTGAGAACATTCCAGTTGGAACCATCCAAGGTCCTACTTCAATCTGCACATTTAAAAAAAAATCTCCACTGACAAGCTGAAAATGACTTTACTAGACTCCTTATACGAGGAAATAATTTCTTTTGCAGTGGGTATAAAGAGTTCAAATAGAATAGAATTACATAATTTTGAGCCTTTATTGTCCATTTGGTTTATAGCATACCAATTAGTCAATTGGAACAATATTTCACTAAATGTCAGTTCAGGTCCACCTTGAAGGCATCCAAGGAGATTTGTGACTGGAAGTATAAGAAGCACTTCCTTCTTCACTGCTTCACCTATAAAAGGTAGCAATATATCCTAAGAAGAGCATAGTAATTCCAAGGATAAAGGTCATAAATCGTATTTGTTTGTGTGTTTTTATGTAAGAGATGCCAAAAAAAAAAAAGAGCAAACACTGGGAATGACACTCTGTTTACCATCCAAACAAGTTTATTGTTTGCTTATTTGACAAACTCTGTCTTGATGAAAGACTATTAGTGATCATTAGTAAATGAAATTGTGTTTGAATTTCTCAAGAATGATTGACACTTTTAAATCTAGAACTATATGCTAGACAACCAAACTTACTCAGGACCAGATACAAAAGTAGCAGTGGAGATGCTTAAGGTAGAAAGGATAGCTTATGCAAACTAGCATTTAACCTTTTAACCTTTAAATTTGACATTTAAATAGTGGGAATATGGTGTAATAGATAGAATATGTATTTGTGCAAACCAATACATTTATTTATCTTAACGCCAAGGATGAAACATGGGCTAATATCTCTAGTGGGGATGAACATTAAGCAAACTCACTTTTTATATTGCTACTGTTTATTTTAATCATTTGTTGTTTGAACTAAAGTCTCTGGCCTTCATTAGAGTCATTTGGGTCTGTCAGCAAATGAAGATGTGCTTGAATTCTGATCAACTCTGGGAATTTAAAACAACTTTCATTTCACAGCAAGGACAGAGAGCTTCAGTCAACATTTTCACAAGGAAAGATGTCAAAGCCTGGGTCCTAAGCTACCAAACAGATAGTTAACACAACAGGGGTGTAAACAAGATATTGATTTGTGAATATATTTTTCAATTCCCCTGATATGAATGTTAGCTTTCATTCAGGCTTAAATTTTACTCTTCCATGTTTTATATGAAAGGCAGCATGGAATACTCAATAGACATACGACTCTGGAGTCTGCACATCTTGGGTTCAAGGCCTGCTTCTTACACAAATTAATTGTGTGACCATGGATATGTCATTTAACCACTCACTGCCCCAGGTAACCATCTAAGACCATATTAAGATTAATTGCTTATCTACATCCATGAAAGGCTTTTCTGACAATTGTGAAATCACACACACGTACATACACAAAGTGTTTTATATTTGTATATATTCACATATATACAATGTATATAGAAAATATATGTATACAATGTGTATCTAAAATAATTTTATAATGCATGCATAAATATATGTCTAAAACAAATTATAATGTATATGCAAAATATATGTACGCAAGTATATATAAAAATAATTTTATAATGCATATATGTAATTATGTATGTATACATGTATACATATTTGATAAATGGGCTAAGACTATAAGTTATAAATGTGCTAATATTCACAAGTGGAGGGAGTTGTCACAATGAGAGTTCTCTACCCTGATGAAGTCATAGGTTATGACCCCTTCTTCCCCCCTTCCTCCAACACACATATGTATATTAAGAGTTTTCTTAAAGTGGCCACACATGCAATACGAAGCCCTTCAGTGAGCACACGTATATGTGCACACACATATACATATATGAGATCATTAGTAAAGTGATTTCTCTCTTTCCACAAATATAATTTTCTTATAATGAACAGGTTACTACAGGCCCTCATTCCTATGTCTGAATGTTTAGTACTCAAGATTTTCTGTAATATACTGTTTTTAACATTCATGCTTTTGAATAATAAAACAGCAATTGAAAATAGGCTTAAGACAGTTTAAGATATCTTATCTCCTTTTTATATGGATGATGATAATTTGCAAAAGAATCACACACAGAAACACCTATATACAAGGTGCTAAGTGGCTCACTACTTTTACTTCCTAACCAATTGTTTTGCCAATGTGCATTCAGTCTGAATTGGCCCATCTAAGCTCAGACTTCTCCACTCCTCAGTTATTCTGTGACATCAATTCTCAAGCATCTTGAGTTTGGGGAATGGGGAAAGGGGTTTGTGAGACAAAGAATTATTCTTGGCAACAGCATACTTCTTCTCTTGACTTTCAGGTTTTCTATGAATTGGGAACAAATATTTTAGAAACGTTTAAAAGAGAACATTTCCTTATAGGCTTAAGATGTTGACTTTGGGGAATAGCGACATTCAGAAAAATGTAGTCAGAACAATTAAAATTACTTATTTTACACCAGTTTCAGATGTATTCAAGTGGATAAGCTCTAGGGTCAGGGTAAGTCTTGCTCAGTTTTCTTTAAAAGCATAGGGAGTAATAAAGACTTCCATTTTATCTTCAGTGAAATAATATGGCTGAAATATCACCTCATTTTGATGTCAGTGATGATTTCTTTTTACCTCCATGATGTCAAAAGGGAATTATTATTATTAGAATGACAGATTACTAATGATATTGTAAGAAAAAAAGGAGCATCTAGAATAGATATAATCAAAACATCTACAATGTGCCTTTTCCTTAGGTTAAGTTGGAAGACAGGATTAGTCTGAACCTCACATTTCAAGTGCTGTTGGATAAAGTCTCTCCATGGATCCCATGGTTATATAAAAATTATTCTAAGCAAGCAGTAAATCAAGAATTGATACTTCTGAATTCTGAAATAGCAGAGTAATCATCTTCTTATTTGATTTTATTTTTATAAAACTGGATGGCATGTTTAGCTGGTTTGATTTACGTTGCCACAGATAGGGAAAGATGTGGCAAGGGTGAGAGAGGCTCATGGGCTTTCTGTTTAAAACTGGAATGAGGTAGGCTATGAAGAGGTTTGAGTATTCATTGAGTGTTTGTTGGGTGTCAGGTCAGTTGACCACGTTCCCCAAAATAACTTTTCATTCCTTTCATATCTTGGTCACCCCTGATGCTTTTAGATATGTGCCAGTTAGTCAATGTTCTCCCTCAAATGTGGGCCCCAGAGTATGTGGTTTGACTAATCAGAGAATATGTGTGTATAAATATATTACATACACATATGTATACATACACATATACATACATGTATAAATATATGTATATTTATAGATAGATGTGTATGCATAGATATATGTTAATACGAAATATACATGCATATAGCTACATATCTCTCTTTATGTATATATATACATATACACATAGATATATCTCTGTCTCTTTCTCTGTTTGTCTCTCTGTCTGTCTGTCTGTCTGTCTGTCTCTATATCAGGACTATAGCCTCACTCATTCTGAATGTTCTATTTTACTTAAGGCTATATTAGATTGTGATACCTTTTTTGAGTACCATTTCACTTTTTTTTTTAGATTTTTTTTGGGGGGGCTAGACAATGGGGTTAAGTGACCTGCCCAAGGTCACACAGTTAGTAAGTGTTACATGTTTGAGTCTGCATTTGAACTCAGGTTCTCCTGAATCCAGGGCCTGTGCTCTATCCACTGCGCCACCTAGCTGCCCTCACTTTTTTTTTAAAAACCAGTTAGATGGAGCAGTGGATAGAGAGCCAGGCCTGGAGTCAGGAAGACTCAACTTCCTGAGTTCAAATCTATCCTCAGTTACTCACTAGCTGTGGGACCTAGGGCAAGTCACTTAATCCTGTTTCCCTCAGTTTCCTCTTCCGTAAAATGAACTACAGAAGGAAACGGCAAACCACTCCAGTATCTTTGCCAAGAAAACCCTAGATGAGGTCACAGAGAGTTGGACATGGCTGAAGAACAACAAACAAAAAATTCACTTTTTTGAGTAATACGGAACTTGCTATCCACTAAAATTTGCTCCTCCCCTTCATTGAATTGCTATCTGGTCATGCTTCTTCTAATCAATACTTACGCAATTGATTTTTTAAAGCTAAGCATGAGACTTTCAGTTTAATCCCTGTTCACTTGGATCTTAAAAGATTTAGTCCCATTGTTCTAGATGGTTGATACCTTTTTTTTGGAACCTGGTGATACAATGTATAGAGTATTTGACCCAGATGGAATCCGGAAGACTTGAGTTCAGATCCAACCTTAGATAGTTGTGTGACTCTGGGCAATTCACTTGACATCTGCTTCATTTTTCTCATCTGAAAAATGGGGATAATAATGGTACCTACTTCACAGGGCTGTGAGGATCAAATGAGATAACATTTGTAAAGCATTTTGCAAAACTTAAAGCTATACATGAAAGCTATAAAATACTATTACTATTTCTTTTATCTGCAAATTATATTAATATGCTACCTATGCCTTCACCTAAATACTTGATAAAAATGTTGAGCAAAACAGAGTCAAGTACAGACTCCTGAGTACTCCATAAGAGACCTTCCTCTAGTTTGACATTGGTTCATTTGAGTTAGGTCATTCAGACAGTTCCAACTCCCACTAAATTTAATATCTATTATTCTATTATCTATTTTCTAAATCTAATATTATCTATCCCATATCTCTATATTCTGTACACAAGGATATAATGAGAGACTTTCCTAAATGTCCTGCTAAAATCCAAGTATACTTTGTTAGTAGCATTTCCCTGATCTACCACGCTAGGGACCCCATCAAACACGGAAATTTGACTAGTCATAGAGAATCTGTTTTTTATGAACTTATACTGGCTCCTGGTGACTACTGCTTCCCTTTCAAAATAAACACAAAGAATCCCTTTAAGAATATGTTCTAGAATTTTGCTTGGAATTCAAGTGAAGCTCACAGACCTTTACTTTGAAGGACACACCTGCTTCCTTTTTATGAAAATGATGAAAATATTTGCCCACCTCAAGTCCTAAGGCACCTTCCTTACAATTTTTCAAAGGCCACCAACAATCACATCCTCTGATCCTTTCAGTATCCTGGGATAGCTCATAGAGACATGATGCCTTGGAGCATACCGAGGGCAGTTAGATGCTTTCTTACCATCCCACTAATCTTGGATTTCAACTCCGTTTTAATCATTTCTCATAGTTATTTGCATGTTTTCTTCTGCATTAGTCTGTGAGCTTCTTCAGAGCAAGGACTGTCTTTTACCTTTCATGGTACCCCCGGGGGCTTACAACAGTACTTGGCATCTAGTAGGTACTTAATAAATACTTAATGACTGAACTCCTCAAAGAGAGGTGATAATGGCATTCTTTGACATTCTTCTTTGATAAGTTGTTTTTTTTTTATACAAAGTATAGTATTGTAAATCATTATCACTCATAGAAGAACATTTATTAAATATTAATGCCTGTGGCAGTAATCCAAGGAAGTAGACAAATACTGCCCCTGCCTTCTAGGATCTTATGTTTTGCATCAAACAACATGGATGTGAACAGACATAAATGAGATTACAAACAATGAAGGAAAAATCCACTGAAGGAATAGATGGATTTAATAAGTAAAGTTAAAGATAGAGATTCTGTATAAGCAGAAGAAAGAATGGGTAAACACTTCATCCATCTATGGGGGACTGTAAGGGCCCATGTCTTCTTTCTCACCACCCTGAAAACACTGAGCTACTACAACCAGCCTTAGAGAGGTTAAGTGCTTATTCAAGAATACATAGACAATAAGTGGCCTATGTGGGGTTCAAACCTAGGTCTTTGGTTTCCAAGGTTCATGTGCTATACATTATACCACATTGCCTTTCAAAAACAGATCTCTGAAGAACTTCAAAGGCAAAAACTTTGTCTGCAGTGGAAATGGAAACACAGAGTCATTAAAAGCCTTGTCCAAGGTTACGCAGCCATTTAGGGGCATGTGCTGTTCACAGAATTAGGTTTCCCTGCTTCCCCTCCAGGCATCTCTCCTGTAGACTACTCTGCTTTCACTATTTTCCAAAGGAGAGATTTGAAAGAGATTTGAAAGGGGGATTGTAAAGTACAGTGAAAGACCTTCAGAATGACAGCATTAATTAACTGACTCTTGATTACATTATCTAGAGTTCCAATACTAGACCAAGTTCAAGTGAAACACAAGTTGATTTTAAAATATGGATTATTATAACATGCAAAATTCTAAGAATATATTAATCCCATGCATAAGTTTTTTTTTTTAATTTAAAAGGAAGAAAAATCCAACTTTTCATGACAGCCACAGAAACTGGCAGCTGAAGAATTAGCCCTCTTGTCTAAAGCCATTGGCCACCCATTCTCATTTCTACTTCCTCTTTCATAGAAAGAGAAGCAGGGCTGGCACAAGGGAAGGATTCACTTTTTGTGGCTCCCAAGACCATTTGGACAGAAAAATCCTGCTGCCAGCCAAGGGAAAGCTTGTGTCCATTGCAGTTCTCAGCTGCCAACTGGGAGCTGAAAGTGCCATTTTCAACCCAGCAATGAGAGCTGTTGATGGTCAACTATTATTTTAGATCAGAATGTGTGTGTATGTATATGTGTGTGTGCAGTACACGTATAATACACACACACATATACACACATACATACAAACATATATTTACATATATGTGTGTACACATATACATATATAGAGAAATGATGTATTTTAGAGAAGTATATAGATGCATACTTGTTTATATAGTATATGTATAATACATATGTATAAATATACAACACAATACAGATATATACACATGTGCATATGCATGCACATGAATATATATATATATATACACATATACACATCTGTATGCATGCATATCCTAAAATCCTTTCCCTAAAATCCATCTCTGATGCTTTTGTGGTATAGAGGTGACCCCAGGTTGTTGAAGGCAATACTAGAGAACCTTTACACATCCTGGAAGACACTACCAAGTTGTGACTCCTTTAATACGGACCTGACACTAAACTATATTTCTGTCATCTGAGGACCAACCTAGTTTGGAGAGAGGCTCATCTCCTGAGGACTGACCACTGGTAATCAATATTTATAGCCATGGGGACTTAGTTAGATCATTTGTTAAGATAAAGACGGGTTGAGATCTGAGTAAGAAGAAGGAGTTTTAATAAGATAATTTAAACTAAATCTCAAAGACAGGAACTAAAGGGTAAATATAATAATAATAATAATTATTATTATTATCACCACTACTACTATTATTATGTTTAATCAATAATACCCAGCACCACCACCATCATTATCATTATTTTCACAAGGCATGGGACTAGAGCTGTGATTTCATCAATTTAGGGGACTCATAAGTAAGGAAACTCGCTTTACCAATGCAGGTACCTTCTCTGCATCTTATACCTTTTTTATGCATCATAGACACCATTGACATCCAATGAAGCCTATTGATTCCTTTTCAGAATAATGTTTTTTAAGTGAACAAAATAAAATATATAGCATTACAAAGGAAACCAAGTATATTGAAATAGAAATAATAAAACATTTGAAAAAAAAAGTTCCTGGATACCAGGTTAAGAGCCCTTTTCTTAAAAAGAAGTTCCTAGATGGTAGATTAAGAGGTCCTGTCTTAGAGTTTTCTAGAACACTGAAAGTTTAAATAATTCACGTAGCCTGTATGTGTCAGAGGCAAGACTTATACAAAGTTCATCCTGGCTTCTCTGTAAGTTCTCTCTCTACCATGCTGTGATAGCCTAGCTAACATTTATGTAGTGCTTTAAGGTTTCTAAAATGCTCTCTCTCTCTCTCTCTCTCTCTCTCTCTCTCTCTCTCTCTCTCTCTC
>NW_020954572.1:15338264-15358010 GCF_900497805.2 Vombatus ursinus | reverse complement strand
CTCTCTCTCTCTCTCTCTCTCTCTCTCTCTCTCTCTCTCTCTCTCTCCCTCCTCTCTCTCTCCACATAGATAGATAGATAGATAGATGGATAGATAGATATTAGCTCATTTGTTCTTCAAAGAATCACAGATCTTTGAAGTATTATTGAAGTAAAATGAATACTATGTAGGGGCAAAAGAGCTCCCCGTTCAATGTCTCTGCAAAATATTGGTCTGTTTGACCATTCTCTGCTCAAATAATCTTCTTTGAAAGTTGCATATCACATTTCCACAGTTTTTACATTTTAAGGAGCTCAAAGCACTTCATAATAATACCCTTCATCCAGCTGAAGAGCTGAGTGACAGATGCTCTTACTGCCAGTTTACGAACAGATGAACTAAATGACTGAGAATGAAATGAAGCTCAAGCCCTTAGTTCTCACAAGAGTCACGAACAGAAAAAAGATCAGCCCTTCAGAGTCCTGGCTTCTTTACCCTTTACCCAAATGTGAGAGTTCTCCAGTCAAGTCAATGGAATGACTCAGCAGTTAAGAAAATGAGTTCAGAACTTGGGTGATGGATAAAATTCCCTGTGAATGCTAAACCAGCTTCTGGAACACAGAAACTGTGAACAACCCACAGGATTGTATTTATACATTGTGAAGGGATTTGAACTGGTAGGCAGGAAGTCCTCTCTCAGAAAAGTGTAATCACACTAGAGATTAGGCAGAGATCAAGGTGGGTATTTGTCTTCTGCAAAGGGATGAGGCCTCTCCATGGTGAATGTAAATGTTCGAGTCCCATGGCCTACAGCACATGATCAACAATATGAAATTGGGAAATGGGATTTTAGAGCTGGAAGGGATCTCAGAAATAATCTTCTAAGGCTTCTTACTGGAGTTTGTGAATTTAAAAAAATGTATAACTGTATTTCAACATAATTGGTTTCCTTTGTAATCCTATATAGTTTATTTTTTACATTTAAATACATTATTCTGATAAGGGGTCCATAGATTTCAGCAGATGGCCAAAGGGGTCCATGACCTCCAAAAAAGGTTAATTAATAGCTCCTGATCTTGCCCAACCCCTTTACTTTGCAGATTAGTAATATGAATATACAGAGAAGGAAAGTGATTTGCCCAAGGCCAGAAAGATATTAACTACGAGATGTGGGGTTACAGCCCAAATTAGCCCACTCCAGATTCAATGTACAGTCACCACACTGCAAGAAGGACCTCCATGAATTTTTTGTACTGTGGGGCACGCAATTCGTGACATGTAAGAAAGGCAGCTTGGCACAGTGGATACAAGGATGAATCCCATCTCTGACATTTACTTGCTATGTGATGCTGGACAAGTCCCTTAATCTTTATGAACTTCAGTTTCCTCATCTGTAAAATGAAAGTAATAAAAGCACCTACCTCACAGGGTTGTTGTGAGAATCAAATGAGATAATGTATATACAACCCTTTCAAAATCTTAAAGAACTATACATATGCCGGTTATTACTAGTACTAGTACTACTACTACTACTACTACTACTACTATTACTATTCCTTATGGGCAGGGACTTTTTTAAATTTTTGTCTCTAAGTTCCTAGAGATTAGCATATTTTGCACACAGTAGGCAGTTAATAAATGAGAGTTAAATTGAAATGAACTGAATGACCAGCATTGTTCCCAAAGGGAACTATTCAATATAAACCTCTTATGCAACAGTGTGGATATAGTAAATTAGTGATCCCCAGCCACCTTACACTGTACATTCAAATTCATGACATTTGAGCAAGAAGAAATTCTCTAAAATTGAATGCATTTTCTGCACTTGGAAGAAACCCCTTTTTACAGTTCATCTGACTTCCTGAAAACCTTGTAAAGCATTATTCTTGAATTGTCACTTAATATTATTTTTATCTGTTTTGGGTTAGGACTTTTAATAATATATTACAACCTTTACCAAATTCATTTGACTAGACTTCTTGATTAGAGGGTAAGATTTCAGGCCTGCATATAATTAATGAATAAACACACCATATTTCTGATATCATGAGACTGATAGTTGAGATCTGTTATTCAGCAAAGTAATTAAGCAAACTGAAGTTGTATGTGCTCTGTATATAACCATTATCTTTGTTAAGTCATCTCAGCACATCCAAATGGTGCTTATTCAGCTGTTTTTCACTGTCCCAGCCAAATTGTACTTTTGTTTGTCCTTTAGTTCTTAAGTATTTTGGATTTATGAAAAATTATTTTATTATAAAAATCTCTAATAAGGAGAGTTAAATAAAGTATTAGGCTAAGGATATACATCAAAGTAGGTATGCTCTGCTAAATTTATGATGCTTAATGAATGCTAGTTGGTTAAAATACTCTAGTGATGACATTTATTTTATTTTATTTTATTTTTATTTTTAACATGTGTTTTCAAAACTTTGGATTACAAATTTTCTCCCTTCCTCCCTTTCCACCCACCCTCATTGAAAAGGCAAGCATCTCGATACAGGTTATAGATATGTAGTCATGCAAAACACTTCCATAGTAGTCATGTTGTGAAAAACTAAGTATATTTCCCTTCATTCTATTCTACCCCCCATTTATTCTGTTCTCTCTTTTGACCCTGTCCCTCCTCAGAAGTGTTTGCTTTTGATTATCCCCTCCCCCAAACTGCCCTCCCCTCTATCCACCTCCTGCTCTCTTGTCCCCTTCCCCCCTTATTTTCCTGTAGGGTAAAATAGATTTCCATACCCCATTGTGTATGTTGTTCCCTCCTTAAGCCAAATCCTATGAGAATAAGATTTGTTCATTCCCTCTCACCTTCCCCCATTTCCCCTCCACTGTAAAAGCCTTTTCTTGTCTGTTTCATGTGAGATAATTTACCCCATTCTACTTCTCCCTTTCTCCTTCTCCAGTATAATCCTCTTTCACCCCTTGATTTTATTTTCCAGATATAGTGATGACATTTATAAAGAAGGGTTGATAGATTGGCATTAGTTATCTATGTTCATTTATCTTTGCCTTAATTTTTTGACCATTTGAGTTTTAGAAGGCTGATCTTTACAAGATCATATCAGACATAGAGTGGTATTCTTAAGGCTTGTAAGTCTGTTAATATAGTGGAAAGAATCCTGTGGAAATTAGCATCACACTTGAAATTTCGGACAACAGTTTTCTAGGGACTTAGAATTGATAGGTGTTATACATGGTTGCTTACTAGTGTGACACAGTTATTCAGTAAAAAGCTTACAGATAAGTTGCTAGTAGAGAGGACGAACTCTGGAGGGGGGGGGCTATCTTTAAAACAAGAAACAGGGTTACCTATACTTAAAATGACACAGGAAACCAAATTGTAAAGGATGATGGTACAAGGGCAGGTAAGGACTACAATAACATCATAAGGCTGAAAAACTGATGTCATTGATTCTTTCCTCTGCATTTTTATCAATCATTTGGATGAAAACCATAGAAGACAAGAATATCAGATTTGTGGATGGCACAAAACTAGAATGAGAGAGTTAATATATCGGATGGCAGAATTCAGGATTCAGTAAAGTTCCTAACAGAATGCTATAACTGACCGAAACTAAAACAATGAAATTTAATAGAAATAATTTGTATTTTTTAAAAAAATAAAGCAAAAGATTGAGAAGTTTTGGTGTTAATGGTAGTTTATGAGGGGGAAAATCTACCTGGTGGTTTTAGATGGTTACAAGTTTAATCTGAGCCCAGAGTATGTTGTTTTTTGTTGTTCAGTAGCATCTGAGGCTTGGTAACCCTCACTGCCCCTCCCCCCAATTTGGAGTTTTCTTGGCAAAGAAAACTGGAGTGGTTTGCCATTTCCTTCTCCAGCTCATTTTTACAGATGAGGAAACTGAGTTAAACAGGGTTAAATGACTTGCCCAGGGTCACACAGCTAGTAGGGGTCTGAGACTGGATTTGAACTCAGGTCTTTCTGATTCTAGGCCTAGTGCTCTACCTACTGTGCCACTGAGGTGCCTCAGAGTATGGCACAACTACCAAAAAAGCTTATGCTGTCGTAGGCAGCACAGACAGAAGTGGAATGCTCTGATTGAGTTCTGTCAAGCTCTGAGCTGGTTATACAACATTTAAATTACTGACTCACATTCGAGGTATCCAATTTTAACTGAGACAATGACACACTGGAGTGTATCCAGAGAAGGATCACTAGAGTGATAAAAGATTCTGGAAATCTCATCATATTTGGAATGTTTAACCTGGAGAGGAATACAATAGCTGTCCTCAAATATGCGAAGGGCTATCATGGGAAGAGAAAATAGATTTGTTCTGTATGTATTGTGAGGGCATAAGTAGGAACAATGTGTTTCATGTTGCTTATTACTGGAAGTGTTTAAGCAGAAGGTGACCAGCTGTCAAGGATATTGTAGGTCAGATTCCTGCAGGAGGTATGAGATTGAGTTAGTTGACCATTATGGTCCCTTCCAACTCTTAAGATTTTAGGATTCTAACTTGAAGTCTGAGATCATCACACCTTTACCTATCTCTTCTCAGTGATAAGTAATTTTAATTCCTTTATCTATTCTTTTTAGGTCTTTCTTTCTAACTCTTTAGCCATATCAATTCCACCAGTATTTATTTTGAAGTACCATCATTTGTTAGATTAAATGGTAGCCCTGACTATAGGTGTTGGCACTTGAAAATTTTGGTTGAGCTAAGGTTAACACCAGGGAATATAAGATGTGGGAAATATAAAACACATTTTCTTATTATTTTCTTATGAACAATACTTAGCATTTATTATAGTGTTTTACAGTTTATGGAATGCTCAACTCACATCAAGTTTATACGATTCTCACTTCAACCCTGTGAGACAGGTAGTTCACCCATTGTTGCCCTTATTTTACAAAAATAGAAACTAAGGCTCCTCAGTTTACCAAGCTGGAAAAGCTTTGATCCCAGGCCTGACGAGAAAATATGTCTGCTGGCCAAGAGCTAGTCTAGCTAAATACAAAAAGTTCATTCTAAGAAGGATGGTAATCAATGTTTTGGTTATGGTGACCTACTAAGCCATTAAAAATAACTACACAGGGGCATCTAGGTGGCACAGTGGATAGAGCACCGGCCCTGGATTCAGGAGGACCTGAGTTCAAATCCAGCCTCAGGTATATAACACTAGCTGTGTGATCCTCTGCAAGTCACTTAACCCCATTGCCTAGCCAAAAAAAAAAAACAAAAAACAAACAAACAAACCAAAAACAAAAATAACAACACAGCCCCTTTTGCTTCCATGATAATGGCAGAATGGTAGAAGGAGGATGAGAAGGTGCTAAGAATCACACTGTTTCTCTACTACTTATAAACATTATGCTAGTGCCTAATAATTTCACCGTGCGACCTTCGTCCAGTGACTAACGGGCTGGCACACTACCATAGGAATTGATTCATCTTTCCATTCTGACCATAAATAAAATTAGAAGAAATAAAGAAATTGCAGTAAAATTGAAGGACAGATCAGAGATATGAATATGAGTAGGCAAAGCTGGTTTCATCAAGCTTCTAAAGAAAACATGAATCATAGTTTCATGGGACCCTTGATCATCAAGGGGAGAGGGAAATAATATATTTGGAAATGAAGGAAAGATGAAAACAAAATCTATCAAAATAAAGTACAATCTAGCAATGAAAAATGAAAGGTGATAAAGATTTTCATATCACACATGAGCCCAAAGACTCCACATCCTGGATTGCTTTCTTTAAGAACAGAATGGGGAAGTATTGGATGTGATGAACAAACAGCTGATAGAATTAAGTGGAATACCGTAAGAGATAGGAAATAATTTATTGCAGACATAGTATTCATTTCAGAATCAGCTCTTCATGTGCAGTCAGATCATTAACTGGTTAAGGCAAAAGTAAAAATCAATACTAAATTAGAAGACACTGTGTGCAATTACAGCAGCTGTGACCTAACTTTTTAAAGCTTGCTGTCAATTCCAAAAAATAGGAAATGGACAGAAGTAAAGATCCTCTATCACTATTTCTTAAAGATGCTTAATATGCACAAAGCAATAAATTACACTTGGAGGGCTAAAGCAACTCAGAAACTGATGAAACCAGAAACTATATTATTTCATTGCTGGTAGAGAGACATGGAAGCCAAAGGCAATAGCTGCTGTGGAGAGCCAATGAATGGTCTGGGTTCAGGAGCAGATGAACTGTATCCCGTTTGGGAAATTTTAGTTTTTCCAATGAGCCCAACCTCTTCACTGCTGCAAAAAGCCCTTTAAAAATCACTATCCTCCCAGTGATGCTATATGACTGTGAATCATGGAGTTCCATAATACCACGAGAATAAAAATTTTAGAAGATTCAAAAGACAAGAGAAAGAGGTGTAGTTAGTGTGAGCAGTTGGAACCACATTACCAAATATGACTTGCATGAAAGAAAGGGTGTAAATGACATTATCAAGGACACATGTGACCAAAAAAAAAAAAAAGATATGGTTCAGCCCTGAAGGCAAAATGAAGGATTACAGATGGTGCTGATACCCCTGAAATATTAAAATCTAATAAAGTCCTAGAACATATTGGATGGATCCTTCATGGGTAATTTACAGGGACAAAAACATGTATAAGAATTTTAAAGGAAGACAAATGTGAAGGGGTTGTGGTCCACACCACTGCGAGGAGTATTCAAATGGAGAGGATCACAGACCCATCTAAGTTTCCAACTATGTGTGTCCTATAATTCTTGCATTAATCTTATTATCTTATTGCTTGTATCCAAGCAGTTGACTGCAGTTGATTGTAAATTCTCAGACTACAGGGATAAAGCAAGTGAGACCGCTTTGGGGAGCTCTGTGTCTACAAGAGGAAGATCGAGGTAAGGATACAACTAGGATGAATGAAAATGATGACAAATATGATAAGAATTGTGATTATTTATGTATATGTCACACAACAAATTCATATATATATATATACTATGAATTAATTCAGAAAGTGGGATTTGAGAATCTTTATTGTCTTGAAATCCTACTTCAATAAAATTTTCTCATTTCCTTTGTTTCCTCTAGTCTTTGTTGGATTCTCTAGGCTCCTGGAAGAACAGCAAGAGTGTGTGTGTGTGTGTGTGTGTGTGTGTGTGTGTAATGTTACCATCTCTAATTGGTAATTAAGGTTGCTTAAATAGCAAAGAAGAATCTCTATTTCATAAAAACTTCAGGGGAAAAATGGAACAGTCTGGAAAAAATAGGTTTAGAGCAGCATCTTGTACCATATGTCACTATTTAAGTTTCAAATGAATACATGAATTAATATAAAATATAATGTAATTTTAAAGTGGAGAGAAATGGCAGTAGATATCTTTAAACAACTATGGCTAGGAGAAAAATTTTTGATTAAAGGATAAAAATGATTATAAAAGATAAGATAGATAATTTCAATTACACAAAACTGAAGAGCTTTTGCAAACACAAAAACATTACAGCTAGGAAAAAAGAGGTCAATTGAGGAAAAAGAATCTTTGCAACAAAGGCCTCAGGTAAAAGTCTTTTATAGTCAAGACATGTGGGTAATGAACAGAAATAGATAGTGTCCCATAACTCCGTCAAAACATTTGGGACACCCTGTATAAGACCAAGAAGCATTTTACAATATATAATGGGTCAAAAATAAGAAAAAAAATTTAAAAGAATTTCAAATTACCCATAACTACATGAAAGTATGTTATAAATTTCTAATAATAAGAGAAGTAAACAACTTTGAGATTTCATCTCACTCTCAGTAAATAGTGAAGGTACAAAAAAATAGAAATAGTAAATGTTGCATAGGCTTTGGGAAGACAAAAACACTAATGCATTGTTGATTGAGTGATTGGATCCAATAACTCTGGCGGGGAGGGGGAATGGAATTTTGTAAGAAAAGTGACTAAGTAGTCATATCTTCTTTGACTTGAACATCCAGCTACAGGACTTATATAAGGACCTCTGAGAATGTCAAAGACAAAAAAAAAATGTTCCCATATATACCAAAACCGTCATAGCAGTACTTTTTGTGGTAGAAAAAAATGGGAACAATGGTTAATTGAACTGATGGTATAAGAATGTAAGATAATATTATTTCCTATAACACATGATGAATATGAATTCAGAGAAACATGATGAACTATTGCAGTGTGAAGTATGCAGTACCAGAAACACAATATATACAATTTCAAGAGTGATATAAATGAACAGAACAATAAAACCGAGCTGAATATTGATGATGCAGTGGATAGAGCACTGGGCCTAGACTCAGGAAGACCTAAGTTCAAATTTGACCTCAGACACTAACTGTGTGACTTTGGGCAAGTTATTTAGCCTCGGTTTTCTCATCTGTAAAATGGGGATGATAATAATAATGCCTACCTTTCAGGGTTGTTGTAAGAATCAAATGAGGTAATATTTGTAAAAAATGCTTAGCACACAATGCCTGGCACATAGTAAGTACTATATAAGTGCTGCTGCTGCTGTTGTTGCCAATTTTGGCCTCCGAAGAAAAATGAACAATTATGTCTCCCTCCTTTTCTTGGCAAAGGTAGCAGACAATAGTTGTGGAATGTTTTATACGCTGTCAGATGTAGTCATTGTATCTGCTTCTGTATATATCACATTACCCTGTGAACTCCTTGAAGACAGGAACTGTCTTTTGCCTCTTTTTGTATCCCTACTGCTTAGCTCAATATTTGTCACATAGTAGACACTTAATAAACATTCATTAATGACTGACTATATATATACACTTATGTGTATACATGTATGTGTGAGTCTTATCATGTATTCTAAATCCATCAATTCTCTGCTGTAAATAGCATATTTCATCATTGAGTAATGACCTGAGTTCCTTTAGAATAATAAATGGAAAAACTCTCTAAGACTATAAGTTTCATACAGTTTGAGTTGGTAGAGAGATTTCCCAGTCTGGAAGTTCCCATACTCATGACATCATGGATCTTTGACATACTGACATTTATATTGACTTGATAACAATGAGATATAGATTTAAGGATCAGAAACCATGTGGTGATCCCTTTAGTAAGGCAGAGAATAATTTGTAAAATTAATAATTACCTTGTAATTTATTATTGTGGTAATTAAAGTTTTAATATAGTTTTCTTCAGAATAGGTAGGATGCACCAACAATTTTGATACATGTAGGAGCAAATATATTGCCTAATGTATGCTCTTATTTTACTCTCCTTGTTCTTTAATGCCTTTTTAACTTGGTTCGTACGTGTGATTTCATCAATATAAAGAACTTCCATTACAGAAACTCCCTCCACTGATGCATATTGGTAACTCATCTATTACTTCTATTCTTAAAGAGCTGCTATGGGCAATGAAGGGTTAAATGACTTGTCCATATCACACAACTGTTAATCTCAGAGGTAAGATTTGAACCCTGATCTTCCCGACTTCCAAGGCTGGCTGCCTATTCATTATCCATATTGGCTCTTGCTCATTCCCTACATTCATTTAAACATAGGGCCAGAAGGGATTTCAGAATCCATTTAGTTCATCCCATGCCCAAACTGTCCCAAAGGAGCGATTATTGATTCCTAAGAATATCTAGGGATGGAGATTTCACAGCCTGCCTCAGTAATCTGCTGTAATATACAACAGCCTTGAGGAACTTCTGGCTTGGAAGCTTTCCTATGTAAAGAACTTAGAGACACTTTCAGCCTGGGTCATTACTCAGACACCACAGAGACTTTCTTTCCATCTATTTACATTTTCTGGTTCAGGCTAGTTCCCCTTTCATCCTCTTAGAGACAGGGGACTGGTAAAAGGCAGACTATTATCTGAGAAGTGACAGAAGCACCGATAAGCATTTAAGAGTAGTTTACAAGAAAAACCTGGCAGCCCCCAAAGAGATAGAAACGTGCCAAAGGAAGTAATTCTCCATTGATAGCAATGGAGTTGATGACCCAGATGCTTCTTACTTTTCTAATATATCTGATCTCAAATCTCTTCTCAGTCCTAATCAAGAACCAGAATAATGATATGCTGTAATTTAAATGAGTCTTGTGATCCTAACATATACAGGCAACAATGAAAAGTAAGGTCATAAAAGTGTCTGGTTCAGATAACCTGCCACTGAAGATTTCAAATAAAATGAGGACAAAAATCCAACAAATGCCAACTTATAGTTGAGAAGCTCCTTTAAAGCTGGGGCAACATTCTTGAAGATTGAGGAAAGGGGAGCATCTTGGGGAAAAATTGCCCCAGCTCAATATTCTGGAGTACTGGGGAAAGGGGAGCACACTGGGGAAACATTGCCCCAGCTCAACATTCTGGAAGATTGGGGAAAGGGGAGCACTTTGGGGAAATATTGCTCCAGCTCAACATTCTGTAAGATTAGGGAAAGGGGAACATGTTGGGGAAAAGTGAGTACCATTTGAATGAAGTACCCCATTTAAAAATATAGCAAGGCACATTTTCCATAGCACTTGAAGTGGCAACCTCAGACCCATGTTTCCCTGCCAAGTTTCCTTGGCCGTGAAGAATCAGTAAGAGCTGATGGCATCAAAATAAAGATGGGACATATACCCTGCTGACACATCAAGATGAATGAACACCTTTTATTCTTTTGCTCTGTTGGGTATACTAGAAACAGTTTTTATTTTTTTCTGCTGTACCTATGAAACTTCAGAGTCAGGAGTGGTGAAAACAACTTTAAAACCAATGTAAACACTGAATTGAAACACAGAATCTCAGAATTGAAAGAGACCTCAAAAGGCAGTTGGTCCAATTCATACCTGAACAGGAATTTCTTCTTTTACTTTCCTGACAAATGGGTATCCAGTGTCTGCTCCAAGCCTAAAGGGACAAGGTACTCACCTTTCTTTAAGATAGCTCATTCTACTTTTGGAAAACCCTAATTTTTAGAAGGTTTTTCCTTATGGTAAGTATTCTCTCATTGTTATTTGCTCTATCCTCTGGCATCAAGCTGAAAAAAATCCAATCCCTCTTCCATAGAATAGTCCTTTATAAATTAGAATGAGGAACAGGAATAGGGATAAATGTAATTATGATAACTATTGAGATTTGTGTAGATTTTCTCTTCTTCAAATCAAACTCCTCAGTTCCTTCAACCAAGTATGGCTTGGGTTTCAGTCCTCTTACCATCCTAGATACTCTCCTCTGGACACTCTTTGGTTTATCAATATCATTCTTATAAGGGGACACCCAGAACTGACTACCTGGTCTGATTAGGAAACCTCCCTTGTTCTATGCACTCTGGTTTTCTTAAGGCAGCCTAAGATTGCAGAAGCATTTTTGAATTCCACATCCCACAGGTGACTCATTTTGAGCTTGCAGTTCACTGAAACCCCAAGCTCTTTTTTTTAACCTGAACTTCTGTCTAGCCAAACTGCAAATTTTTCTCTATTAAATTTCCTCTTAGCTCCATTTGAACATCTTTGCCTCCATCAAATTTAATGATGAAAGTATTGACTAATACAGAGACAAAAACAGTTCATGATCTATATTGACAGAGGGGGAGGAAAAGCATGGACAATAGGAGATGGTGGGCAATACGAAAATAGTTTATCCACCACACAGCTGCTAATTGCAAAATTTCAAAGTCTCTAACATGAATATGGGGCTCTCAATATAAAGTACTATATTATCTTTAGATGAGAAATAAAGCTTGGTAGACACATGCCTCATTTAATCTATAGAAAGTGAAGTATGGAACACTTTTCAACATATATCAGTCCAAGAAATAAGTCAGATATGAAAAGAAACATTACTCACAGGATTATTTTTAAAACACAGTAAGACGGAAGAAATACTATAGTATACTTGATTGATTGCTGAAATTCAGTGTGATTTTGTTGGGCTTCTGAGGGTGTTAATTTAGCTTAGCTTTAATACTCCTAACACTTTCACAAAACCCTCATTCTGGTGCCACATGGCATCATAGGGACTGAAGGTTGGGAAGTTTTTTTGAGAGGCCATCTAGTCCATCCCATACATAGGCTAGAACTACCTGTACCACACACCTAACTAATGGTCATTCTGATTTTGCATAAAGACATTCATTAAAAAGGAACTTATTACTTACTAAGGTAATAAGTATTACTCAATTAACATTAAAAAATTTTTTTTGTAAATTTTTTATTTTAAACTTAAATACAAAATGAGAAAAGAAATTAAAAAAAACTGCCATGTATACAGCAGACCATAAGAAAGGATTTAATATAAAACAATAAATTTCCATTTCGAGAAAACCTATGCAATAAATATTACACATTGTTTTCAAAGCTGCCCAGCTTTCCTTTGCTTTCTTGTTGGTTTTCTTTTGTTCTCTGCTGTGCACTTTTTACTTTAATTTTTACCCTTTCTTCCTCCCCACCACCCTAAAGAAGGCTACAATTAAGCTTGGATACATATACATATGTAGATATCTATAAACATCTATATATATACACTTAGACACTCATACACATATATGTAAGACTGTACTATGCTTATTTCCTCCTATCATCTGTTTCTCTGAAGGTGGATAGCATCTTCCTTCATAAGTCCAAGTCTTTCCATGTTCTTCTAAATCAACCAGCTCATCACTTCCTATACCACAGCAATATTCCAACCCAACTGCATCTTATCTAAGAGATCGTCTATGAAATTTCTCCCCCCAATTTTCTGCATTTCTTCTATTCTAGGCTATATAGGTTTTATTTACACAAGAAAATTTTAATTTAAAATAATTGAAATTATCCTTTTTCACACTTCAACAATGCTCTTGCCTTATAATATGGTTTAAGGTCTGATACAGCTGAATCTACTTCCTTCACATCTTTTTTACCTGGTTTCTTTGAAGTTCCTGACCTTTTGTTCTTCCAAATGAACTTTGTTATTATTTTTTTTTTCTAACTCAGCAGAATAAGTTTTTAGTAATTTAATTGGGACGACATTGAATAAATAGGTAAATTGTCATTTTAAAAATTATATTGGCTTTACCCACTCATGAACAATACATATTACTTTAATTACTCAGATCTAAGTTTGTTTGTTTTTTTTTGGTTTGGCAATGGGGTTAAGTGACTTGCCCACGGTCACACAGCCAGTAAGTGTCATGTGTCTGAGGCCAGATTTGAACTCAGGTCCTCCTGATTCCAGGGCCAGTGCTCTATCCACTGCACTACCCAGCTTCCCGAGTTTATTTGCATAAAAAGTGTTTTGTGTTTATGTTCATATAGTTCCTGTGTCTGTATTGTCTAGGTATTTTAAAAGGTCTAAAATACTGAATAATATTGCTGACAAGATAGTGTAGTTTCTCTATTTTTTACTTTTGATTAAATCTATTTTAACTTTAACTTTGTCTAAGATCATGATTACTATCCCTGCTTTTTTATATACTAAATTCTACTCCTGTCCTTTATTTTATCTTTGTGTTTATCTCTTATTTTTATGTTTCCTGAAAGCAACTTATCGTTGAATTCAAATTTTTAAACTGCCATATGTTTCCATTTTATGTGTAAATTCTCCCCATTCACATTCTAAGCTACAATTACTTGTTTGTTTGTTTTTTTACAATTACTTGTTATGTATTTTTCTCCTTCCTATTTTTCCTCACTATCCTTCTCACCCTATTTACCCTATCTCTCCTCATTCCTCTGCTTTGCTTCTACCTGCTCCCTTTCTCTCCCATTCCTTAACCTACCCAACCCTCCAAGAGTCCCTTCTTTATCCTCTCCCCCATCCTATCCCCTTGCCCTTTTATTTCTTTCTGAATTTAGAAGACTTTTATACCCTTCTAGATACATATATATATATGTATATATATATTGTTCCCTCTTGAACCCTTTCCTGATGAGAGTAAGACTCCAGCACTACTCACCCTCCCTTTACTAGCTTCTTCTCTACCAGTTTTTTCTTTTATGCTTCATTTGTATGAGATAATTACTCTTTTTTGTTTCTCCCTACACAGTTCTATTTTTTTTAGAATCACCCTATCATACTTGGCTCAGCCTACGTCTTTCTTTCAAACTACCTAAATAATGATGACAATCATAAAAGTATTGCTAATAATTCACATATAAGAAGTAACCAATTTGAACTTATTGAGTCCCTTATAACTGGTCTTTAATATTTATCTTATATTTCTCCTGGATATTATATGTTGAATTTTCCCTTAAGTTCTGGGGTTTTTGTCACAAAAACCTCAAAATCTTTGAGTTTCTTAAATATCCATTTTTTTTTTTCATTCAGGATTATACTTAACTTTGGTGGGTAGGTTACCCTTGGTCATAACCCCAGCTCTTTTGCTCTGTCCTTCAACATAATAGCTGCTAGGTCTTGTGTAATCCTTATTGTAGCTCCACAATATTTAAATTGTTTTTTTTTCTTGTTGCTTCCCAATATTTTCTCTTTAACCTGGGAGCTTTGAAACTTGGCTATGATATTCCTGTAAGTTTTCCTCCTGGGATCTCTTTCAGGCAGTGATTGGTGGATTTTATTCAAACTTCAGGGCAATTTTCCTTGATAATTTTTTTTAATGTTGTATCAAGAGTCTTTTTATTAATTGTAATTTTCAGGTAGTCTGACTATTCTTATATTATTTCTTCTTGATCTGTTCTCCAGATCAGTTTTTTTTGACGAGATGGTTAACTTTCTCTTCTATTTTTTCATTCTTTTGATGATTTATGATTTTATGATTTCTTGGTGTCTTAGAACATCATTATCTTCCTCTTACCAGATTTTAGTTTTCAAGGAATTATTTTCTTCCTTAAGTTTTTGATTCTCATTTCTAGTTGGTTAACTTTCATAATTTTCTTGATTTTCTTGGATTGCTTTTATTTTTTTTTCTAATTTTTCCTCAATCTCTTTCATTTGATTTTTAAAGTCCTTTTAAAATTCTTCCCAGAACTCTTTTTGTGCTTGGTATCATATGACATTTCTCACTGAAAAAGGAGTGGTTTTTTTTAGCTCCATTATCTTCCTCTGAATATGAACTCAGATCTTCTCTATCCCCATAGTAACTATCTATGGTTGAGTTCTTTCTCCTTTACTTACTCATTTTTAAAAATTTGTTTATGATTTTTTAAGAAGCTATTAATGTAATCAAGTTATAGTCCCATGATATGGGGAGTGATGTCCCAAGCCTCAGGTCCTTCTTACTGTTAATTTCTGAGATCTGTCCTGGGGCCCAACCTTGGGCTCTCCTCTCCACTCCTAAGCCATAGCTAGGGCTCCCAACCACACTGACCCACAAATGATCTTGCTCCCTGCAGTCCCTCAGGTGGCTGCAAACTGCAGCTGTCTTCTCTGCCCTGGAACTGAAACCAGGGACTCTGCTGTCCCAGAAGTGCCCATAGCCAACAGGTTTCCCACCTCTCACTACTGCACTCACCTTTTCCCCACAGCCACAGCCCAGAGCTGTCTGGTCACCACAGCTGTGCTTGGTGTCCCTCAGTAGTGGAAGGTCCTTCAATCTTCTCCTACTCAGCCATCAGACTCCCACACTGTTGGGGTCAACCCAGATGCCCCAGGGCTTATTGTGTGTTGATTCTGCAGAGTTGGCAGGAGGTGTTTGCATTTCACTCAGGCCAAACCTCAGACCATGGAGGTCTGGAGGTGGGGTCTTTCCTGGGGTCTTCTCAAATTGTCTTAGGAAGACAAGCACTTTGCCCTGGGTTTATTTCTACCACTTTGAGGTGATGTTCTGTCTTTTTTGTGGAGGAAATTTGGAGAACCGAAAGTTTTTTGACCTACTCAGCCATCTTCCCAGAATCCTCTCGCCATTTAACTCTTGAAATCTTTTTTTTTTTGGAGGTTTTTCTTTCCCTCAAGTCAAAATCTGCCTCTCTGAAATTTCTACCCATCATTTCTAGTTCTATTTGGTAGGGCCAATTCCTTTTCCACACAGCAACCTTTCAAATTCTATAAGGGCAACTACGTTCTGTCTAAGTCTTATGTTCTGTCTAGGTCTTCTTTCCTCAGGCTTTCCAACTCATTCTCATATGGCATGATTTTCATGACACTTACTATTCTGACACTTACTATTCCCTTACTGTATGCTCTTACTTATTCCCTTTCTGTATGCTCTCCAGCTTACAAATGTCACGCCTAGAATATGGGTCCTCATACTGGACTTAATACTCCAGAGTATTAAGTATTTAATTTAATTTAAATTAAGTATTCAATTTAAGTACTAAGTATTAATATTCCTCTTAGCAGAGGAAGGTCCTTGATACCATGTCTCTTCTAATATAGCCTTGGCTGACATACATTTTATTGCCTCATATTGGACTTAAAGTCAACTAGACACCTAGATCTTTTTCTTCTTTCTTTCTTGGCAATCAAGGTTAAGTGACTTGCGTAGGGTCACACAGCTAGGAAGTGTCAAGTGTCTGAGGCCAAATTTGAACTCTGGTCCTCCTGACTCCTGGGCCAGTGCTCTATTCACTATGCCACCTAGCTGCCACCATCTAGATCTTTTTCAAACAAACTGTTGTCTTCCATAACCTGTACTTCTGACTTCAGAAGTGTATTTTTTAGAATTCTTAGAATTTGGTTTTTTGAACCCAAGTGTAATATTTGACATTCATCCCTATCAAATTTTATTTAATTCAATTTGGTCCAAAGTACATTGGATTATGGATCTAGAAGAGAACTCAGAAGTCATCTAGCCCAACCGTCTCATCTTATATATGAGAAAAATTAAGCCCAGGAAGGGTAACTTGCTCAAGGTTCTACAGGTAGTAGTTTAAGAGTTAGGACTTGAACTCAGGTCCTTTGACTTCAGACCCAATGTTATTTCTACCCATCAGACTCTTTTTGGGTCTTGACTCTACTGTCCAACGTGTTGTCTCTTCCTTTCCATTTTGTGCTAATGGCACAGAGGAGTTCAACAAATGGTGTTAGAAGCAGTTTCACTGAAGTGATGTGGATAAAACCCAGATTCCAAGGATTCAAGGAAGAAAATGGTGGTGAGAGAAACCACAAATATGCCATTTTGTGATATATAATTATGAAAAGGAGATGAAAGAGAGGATGGTAGCAAAAGGAGGCACTGTGGTCAAGTTGTAGAGTACTTTCCCCACAAATGTTGATTGTGAATTAATTATATTATGGTTCATTATATATTTATGAAAACTGTAAATGAATACAAGTTGTCACAGTGTAGGAATCATAATAAAAAATATGAACCCAATTCTACTGGAATGGATCATTTTATCATGTGCTTATTTTATTTATTTATTTCTTTTGGCCAGACCTGTGACTCCTTTGAACACCCTCTAGTGATACAGACCATGTCATCAAAATGTATGCAATTTATAGACTTAGCAAGTTGTCTGTGGGGGGGGGGACATCAAGAGATTAAGTGACTTGTTCAATGAAACACAGTTTCATTGGATTTGAATTCAAATCACAACCTTCATCCATGGCTCAACCAGGCTCAACCCCTATTCATACTGCCTTTCTCTGTCCCTTATAAGTAAAGAAAATTACAACATTTCTATATAGTATGCTAACTATGAAATCAATGGACAAAGAAAGAAGATGCCAAAAAAGTTCAAATAAAGTCTGATCTCAAAATTGATAGTGAAAAAGTTGAGCCAAGCATGTTGACACTTGCCTGTCATTCTTACTGCTGGGCAGGCCGAGCCTGGTGGATTCTGGAGCTAAGGAGTTCTGAGTTACAAGGGAAATACAGTGTTCTTACTACGTCTGAAACCAACATAGCATAAGCCCCACTGGGAGCTGGGGGCCATCAGCCTACCTAAGAAGAGGAAAACCTGCTCAAGTAAGGAACAGAACTGGTCAAGGCTTTCATACCAGTCATCCCTAAGTGGCTCACTGGATTTTCAGATTGGGAGGCTCAGTATCCTCCACTCCTCCCCACCAAAAGAAGCCTTTTTGTATTTTATTCACTAATTTGTCCGCATCAAGATGAGATCTTGTTTATTTCACAGAGATATAGGAGTCTGAGCTCAAGCCACTGATCAATTAAATTCAATAAACATTTATTAAGCAACCACTGGGTGCACAGCACAGTGCTGGAGGAGTTACAAAGTTTAGAAAAGACATGGCCCTCATGATAACTACAGTCTAATAGGAGGTTCAAATAATTATGATATGTAATAATGAAGTTTTATATCAAGTTTTTTGAAGGAAAAATTGTTAACATTTGGGTTTGGAGAACAACTCAGGAAAGACTTTATGGAAGAGATGGCATTTAAGTTGGCCTTCAAATGACTGGAAGAAATTCCACAGGTTGTCAAAAATGTTCTCCACAGGGAGAACATTTAAAGAACAGGGGAAATCATGAACATTGTCATCGATATAGAAAGGCTCATGACATGTCCAATAAGTAGAGATTTTTACAGCTTAACTGGAGCATAGAACATGTAAATGGGGTTCAGTGTTGTTCATCCTTTGTTTTCAAATGGAACCATTGGCATCATGACATATGAATGATGTCCCAACTTGAGTGGGAATTGGATTTAAGTGAAGCAGAATTGCATAAAGTTGGCAGCCTCACTCTCTCTTCCAGAATCATCAAAGTCCAGCAGCAAGACAAAAATCAGGACAACTGGTTATGGCCCAGGATGCAATGGATGACTTTGGCCTCTTTGATGTCTTGTTGAACTCTAAGCACTCCACAGAGCTTGCTTCAGCCATTTTCAGGGCCACTGGGACAAATTGTTCTCATCTACCCATTCTGCTTGGGGCAGGTGTCTCCTCACTCACTGCTGGGTTTGAAGCCTGTTGGATACCGTCAACCTGGTTTAGCCTGTTTGCCAAGATTGTTTAACTGGGTCTGGCTGCTGCTCATGCTATAGCTATTTGGAACCCCAGGTCAGAGAATGGCAGTACCAGATGATAGAAATAGAGAGGTGGTGATTGGTTAGAGGCAACATAATAGAAATAGAATGGATGGGAATTGATAACTGATTGGCTATGGGAAGTGAGGGAAAAGGAAGGGCCAGAGATAATACCAAGGTTTGCAACATGAGACTTAAGATGAACGATGGTTCCACTTAAGGAAATAGTGAAGTGAGAAAGGAATAAATTGGGAAGAAAGAATGGACTCAGTTTTAGACATGGCAAGTTTAAGTTAACAACAGTATATCTAGGAGGACATGGCATGTAGGCAGTTTGAATGTGTGTCTGGAGCTCAGAAGAGAACTCAGGGCTGGAGATAAAGAAAGATCTGAGTATCATGTATGTAGAAATGACAATTAACGCCAAAAGAATGAATGAGATTGATAAAGGAAAGAATGTAGAGAGGGAAGGGAAGACAACCAAGGACAGAACCATTGCTGAAGACATCTGCTTCAAGGATTCAGGATTGGGATGAGTGGTTTGTATCCCGTTATTCATCTAAGAAGACAATGATGGATTGGCTAAATAGGTAGGATGAGAGCTAGTAAAATATGGTGTCTCTGAAGTCAAAAGATGAAAGAGAATTCAGATGTAGTGTATGGGCAATAGAGAAGTCAAGAAGTACGAACCCAGTGGAATTGGTTCCAGTGAGTTTATTCATTAGAAGGTCATTGGTGGTAGCTGGATAGGAAGGTACAAAGGTATAAGCTTCTTTCTTTTTTTTAAAGGACTAGGAAGACACACACATATGTGTGTGTGTATACATATATATATATACACACACATACATACACACACATATATACATACATACACACACATATATGTGTGTGTATGTATATATATATATATATATAGAGAGAGAGAGAGAGAGAGAGAGAGAGAGAGAGAGAGAGAGAGAGAGAGAGAGAGAG
>NW_020954572.1:15315650-15338254 GCF_900497805.2 Vombatus ursinus | reverse complement strand
GAGAGAGAGAGAGAGAGAGAGAGAGAGAGAGAGAGAGAGAGAGAGAGGCAGAAAGGCTACATAGTTTAATTGAAAGAACTTAGGATTTGGAGTAAAGTGATACAGATAAAAATTCTGTCTCTAATACCTACTGGCTGTATGACCATGGACGAGCCACTTAAACTCTGAGACTTGGATTTTTCATCTGCAAAATGAGTGGATTGATTGCCAACCTGTCTTCCATCTGTAATAGACCTATGATCCTATGTTGAGGGGAAGGAGTTAATGGAGAAGGAGAGGTTTAAGATATATGAAAGGGTATAAGATTGCTATAGTGAAGTTCTATAGGTGATGAGATGGAATGATTTCAAGGTTACAAATAAAGGGATTAGCTATGATGATTAATTGTACAAAGGTTTGGAGAGAGAAGTATGATACCATGAGAAAAGACTAAATATATGGCTAATTCTGGGGAGGGAGGAACATATTAACTTTAAAATAATGAACTTCTCACTAAAGTAATTATGGGATGGGACATTGGTGAGAGGGCTTTTTTCCTTTCCCTCCCCCACAATCCCGTTGGAAAATGAGAGAAACTAACATTAACTAAGGGGCAGCTAGGTGGCTGAATGGATAGAGTGCTGACCTGGAGTCAGGAGGACTTGAGTTCAAATCCAGCCTCAAACACTTTCTAGCTGTGTGACCCTGGGCAAGTCACTTAACCCTGTTTGCCTTAGTTTCCTCATCTGTAAAATGAGTTGAAGAAGGAAATTGCAAACCACTCCAGTATCTTTGCCAAGAAAACCCCAAATAGGGTCATGAAGAGTTGGACATGACCAAAAGTGACTAAACAAGGAAGAAAAATTCCCAAAGGCCTTGATGTCAGGAGACCAGAGTTTGTGAATTTCATAGCTGATATTTACCAGGCAAGTCACTTCTTTGACTCTCAGTTTCCTCATCTGTGAAATGAAGCTGATACCATTTGTACCACCTACTTCCAAAGACTGTAGTGAAAAAACAAAGATTGAATAACATTTACTAAGAACAGAAAGAAATAGAGGGAAGAAAAAGACAGAAAAAGGGATGAAAAGAAAATGAAAAACACTAAATCTGGAAAGTCCCTAGTAAAAGTTGAAGGCAAAAATTATTCTCATAGGGCAGTGCTTCACATCTTGTCTCTTCAAGGGAAAAAAAAAACTTAGAGTGCAGGGGTAATAAATTGTAGTGAGCACAGAGAAATTATCATCGTTGTTTCTTTTTATTTGTGTTTACTATGTGGTGGCAGGGTGATTACCAGTTTTATTTGAATGTTTTATATGCCCCAAGATTTACTTACTGAGAATGAGCAGATAAATAGCAATGTTATTTAGCTGTGTCATGTCAGTGTGGCCTCACCAACCCTGCCACTAATCCAAATCAGGTTAATTAATGAGGGACATTTGGGGATGGGAATGAGGGGAAATAGGGAATTTGATGTGCGTGGGGGATTTATATGATGTTAAGGGAAAAAAAAAACGCCTGAAGTTTCTTTATAAAAAGGCTTTCTGGAAGGACTTAGTCTCAACAAGCTGGGTGTGATATCGTTTTCAGAGCAACAAGACAAGATACTGAAAGTCTTTGAAGTAACCTTAGGAAATTTCCAACTATCAGGATGGGTTTGGAACAATAAGAGAAATTCTATCATTTCATGATGGAAGAGAACATTGAGAATCTCTCATATATCTCCAGTATTAATTGTGCAGTGTTTCGGTTTTATACATTCTAGTTCACAGAGAAATGCTTTACTGGCCAAAACAACGGATCAGTCACATAGTGAGAACAAGAGTTAACCAATGGACAGTTTTTTACTCCCCATAGGTATTCCACCATGCTAAGAAATCTATAGGAACCTTAGGTGTACTTTCTGTGACAATTTACTGAAGGATATGGAATAGAGTTCTCCAACATGGAAAGTGATGGATGGGTTACTGTCTTGCTGAAAGGTATGCAATGCATTTTTTCCTGCCCTCACAGCACTTTTCAATAGCACTAATCCCATTTGTATACAATTTCAAACTCGTTAATGTTAAAAACTTAGTTGGGCAGAGGTACAGTTAACATCAAAGGAAGAAACTTTCATATTGTCCCTAAAGAAAAAATTATGATTTTCTCTTCCCAAGCCAAAATGAAACTCCAAGATTATGTCTATAAGAGCTACATCTAGTTCAGTTGACCTTGTAAAGGTTGAGCTCATGTTAAATTTCAGTCATTTAGAGATTAAGACTGTTCCACATATGCTAGCCAGATTTTATGCTGGCCCTGTTAAAGGCAGAGTTCTAACCATCCATGAAACTTATCACCTTTTTTTTCCCTTTCTTCATCTTCTGAAGTTCAAGGATAGAGCCAGATTCTGAGTCCTGGATAGTAAATCTTAATTCCTGATAATAATGATCTGTTGAAAGTAAAATCCTTCACTATGCTATGTTGAGCTTACAGAACTGAGGTATTAGTAGTCATCAAGTTCTGAAATTGAGAAAGATGACACTGGGCATATCCATATCATGGAACTTTCTGTTTGACCTCTAAAATGCAAGATACCAGTGAAGGTGTTGTCAAACTAGATACCATTCAAGTTGCCAAAGGCATCTCATAAATTTCACAGGTATTTAGGTAGGCTTAGTTTATGTTGCTATGGTAACTGCAATGTTTGAATTTCCTAAGCTCAGAATCCTCCTAGTCTTAACTTTAAAACAATAAGAATGATCACTATGACTTCACATGCATTTGTCACAATGGTAGAGGTCACATCTAAAGTTTATAAGTTTATTGAACACAGTTCAACAGCACATTGCGGGCTTTTATGGAATGTTTAATGATAGTTTCAAAATGTATTTTCCAACTCCCAGATAATTATCTTCTTTATGTGTGTGGGTGTGCATGCACAGAAGTTCATGCAAAGTGTTTTAGCCAAAGAGCCCTAGTGACTTCCTACAGCACCAGGATATTATTAGAACAGTAAACCTTTCTTTGTAGAGCTTTTTTCTCTACTGTGATAAGTAAATGAGAGGCCCCTGGATAGAAAAGTGGTAGCCTCTAGTTATGTGATGAGGATATATTGTCCGATGTGTCCAATATGTTGATTTGTTTTGCTTTAGCATAGTTTGTTACAAGAGAAGGGGTCTATTAGCTTTGAGTGTGGGAAATGATAGCAATGCAAAAAGGGGCATCGGCATAATATTTATTAAAAACAAACAACAACAAAGTGGTAAGAGAAGTAGAAGGTGGGAATTGGCCTCCTCCCAAGAGCAGCAGTTTTGTAACAGTGACCTAAAAGAATGATATTAATTGAGCTTACCTTCTCTGTTAAATTGCACTCCCATTATTCTCTATAGTATTGAGACTATCATTGAGAAGTGTTTTAAGAAAGGGCATTACATGGGGCACTTCAATATAACAGCAAAGGCTGAAGTGAGACTGACTGGTCTAATGAGTCCCCAAAGGGAGGTTGGAGTATAATTAAAAAGCTTTTGTGCCATTCAAGACCAGGCATATAATATGTATCCACAACAGCAAGAAAAACCAACCACAAATGACATAGGATTGACTAGAGATAGAAATGTCTCTTAATCTGCAGCCAGGCTTACCTTATATCCTGACGATTTGATGTGAACTCCGCGCTTGGTCAGAGTCGATTTCATTCGGATGAAAAAGGAGCGCTCAAGGGTGTTGTCAGTGGTTAGTAGACTGGGGCTTGTTGATTCCACTGAGAAATACAAAAATACATACACACATGATTTAGATTTGTACATATCTCCTCTGAGCTATTTCTCAGGTGCGATGCTTGAGCTCACTAAAAATAAATGACTGATGGATGTTTAAGAGTGTTGTAATCAATTTACCTCATTTAGAAAATGTTTACTTTGCAAAAAAAAAATGTATACAGAATAACTCTTTTTTAGGCTCTTTAAAAGAAAATTTCCAACCTGTTAACTCATAACTTTTGGTGACATCCTGGGTAAGGGTTAAAAAAAATAAAGAAATAATTGTAAAGTTACTTGAGGCTTTGATAGTTCTGGGATGGGTGACTTGCCAACCCTCAGAGTCTACAAGAAAAACAGAGACCTGCTGATCCATGAGAATAACCTGAATCTGGGTAGTGAACTTTCTTCTATCTTGTTTTCTTTTCTTGCTTGCAAACCCTAAGAACCATAAAGTACCACTAAACGCCTTTAATAAAATTGATAGCATGGCAGGGAGGATGTCTACTTTTTTCCTGAGATTCACTTCTTTGGTTTTAAAGGGATAAATTACGGCATTGTTTCTGGATAAACTAATAGGACAACTTTTACCTTTCCAACTAGGTAATCTTCAAAACAAATTCCAGGGAGCCATATGAATGTGATAAGGCTTACAATTCATAGATCTAGAGTTAGAAGTAACCTCTGAAGCCAATTAAGTCTATCCACTCTCCTTTTAGGAGAAACTGGAGTCTAGGGAGCATGTATGACTTACCCAAAGTCACACAGATAATAAGCATCAGAGGTAAGATTTGAACCCAGGTCCCCTGACTCTAGAACCAATGTTCCTTATACTGCCCACACTCAAGCCCAGAGATACAATCCAGACAGTAAGTAACTTGCCACCGACAGCCTTCCTCTAACCCAAAGGCCCTTCAGTTCCCTGTCTCTGATTAGAAAATACAATTTTGTCTTTTCATTCCCTACTTCAGGCAAGATATTGACTTCTTCCTTCCATCCATATTTTGTGAAGATAGAACGGATCACATTTGCCTGCACCTCAATGAGCTCTATCTTCTGAGGTGCTGAGCTTTCAAAGTCTTTGCACAAACAGCATAGACTATATGGCCTCTAATCCCTTCCAATCTTAGTCTCCAAAAATAGGGCCTATCTTATTTAAATCAAACAAATCAAAGTAGCAATCTTGAAACACAATTTATTACTTTCTGTTTTCTTTTAGGGTTCAGATTTGTAATTTTCACCTATGTAGGGAACTTCCCTTATGGAAACTCCTTCCACAAATGCAGATTTGGCATGAGACCTACATTCTTTAAAAAGTTCTCTAAGGCACCGAGATGCTAAGGAACTTGCCTTTGGTTTCCTCGTCGCATCACATCTCCTATTATTATATGCAATTTTTATTTGCTTTGGAAGTGTTCATAGGCTGTACATTTTGACTTTTCTCTATAAAATCTTCAAAGCAATGTTAATTTGGAAGTACAAATTCACTCTCCCAAACATAACTGAACCACTATAACCCTCTCCCGTCCCTCTTTCCACCACTAAAATCTTTTGAGGAATACTATAATAAGCCTATTGGCCCCAGTGGTAGTAGTGAAATATAATTCACAAAGTCAAGAGATTTTAGCATAAAGATTGTAGATCACAGTGATTGTAAACAGCAGGGAATTAAGCAACATATTTATATGTGTACCTATATCTACATCTGTATCTATCTTTATCTATATCTGTCTATCTCTATTCCTATCTCCATCCATAGCTATACTTATATCCATAGCTATAGATATAATACAAACATATATGTAATAATGCCTACATATATGTCCATATATATGTAATAATATGTTTTTGTGTGTGTATCACTTCAATCTGTGGTGTTTACAATCACTATGACCTGGAATCTTCATGCTAAAATCTCTTGACTTCATTAATCATGTTTTTCTATCCCCATTAGGGCCAATAAATCTGTATGGGATAACATACACACACATATGTGTGTGTATATGTATACACACACATATGTATACATATATATACACTAAGATGCATAGCATCTATATTTATATAGGGCCTTTGAATGCGTATATAAAGACTGTCTTTTCAAGGAAAAGAAATTTTCATTTTTTCATTCCCTCCATCAAATTTGAAACTGGGATGCAAGAATATGATCTGTCACACACTGAAAATGAAGATATTGGTGATCCAGGGTTCCTCTTGCAGAGTCTTTGTTTTATCATGACTATGCTTTGCCATATTTATGGCATTTCCTTTCTGTTGTGATGAGACCACTGGCAAGAGTCCTTCTTTCTCTAGTGTCTTTCTTAAGGGTTTTCTTTTCTTTCTTTCTTCCTTTTTTTTTTTTTGTTTTAGAGAGCTGGAATCCGATGTCATTTTAAACGTACAGCTCTTTATCACTTGAGGGAGAAGCCGAGCCATGTTATATTTAGTACTTTCATTTCTTCTGATTAAATATGAATTACTATGAAATTTTTCTCATCATCTAACACGCCATAATACGCCAACAGCTTTTTAATACACTATATAAGCACAAACTTCTGCTCTAAGAGTTTAATTTGCCCCTCTAATCCAATCACATCAACCTTATTTCTCTTATCAGAGATTCCCATTTTGAATTAAATGAGCTCATTAGTTTTAATCAAAAGCAGAGAGATCAAAACTTAAACGTAAATGCTTTAGATCAGAACTGTCACTCAGCCGTGCGGTTCTATTTTACTAAAACACAAGATCAGAGACCCTTAGAACCAATTTTTTCTCGTAAGGGATGCTGAGAGCTTGAAGATGCTATATTCTTTTTTTTTCTTCCCAAGGACAGATTATACATTTAAGGTTAGACTTAATTTACAGCTTTTTTTTTTCAAACTGGTGGAAATGGAAAAGTATGCCAATCTACCTTGGTCCCTTTCACATTTATTGGCACCAGTCCTTAGAGACTCAAACTGCTGTGAAGCCATCGGAATCCATACCACAAACCTAGCCTTAGAAATTCTGCTCTATTCAGCAATATTATGTTCGCAATAGCTTATAAGAAATGAAACTTTCCCAAGATGTGAAATATGTTTTCAGGGTCAGGGTTCTGGGTACCTTTTGACCCAACAACCAAGAAGCCGTGGAGATATTAGATGTGTGGGTAATTCAGGCATCATTAGCAATTATGATTGTTTTTATTATGTGGTACTTTACAGTATAATACTTACAGGGCAGATCTGAAACCGCAGCAAGGGTGCTTCCTGCTGAGTGAAGAAATGCTATGCTAGAGTCTGGCACGTTCAGGGGAGGCAGCCTGGTACATTATGCCCTAACTGAGGCCTTAAGTACCACAAGTCCCACTGTGTTGCAATAGTAATTATCTAAACGTATGGAGCTAATGTCAATTAAGCCCTGGATAGCCAGCGCTAAAGCCATAGCTCAGTCCAGTTGAAGCCAAAAGACTCAAAGCCTAAATAGATGTTCCAGCTTTCATTTCCAGCCCTAGTGTTCTGTGGGGGAGGGCGGAGAAAGGAGAAGGGTTGATAGACAGGGACAAAGAGCCCAAGTTCTGAGAAAACCCACTTAAAACTACCCACGGTTTCCCTTGGTTTGGGGTGGTTTTATGTCTCAAGCAGCACAAGAAGCTTCTGGAATTATGACTCAGCGTTTACTGCACACACTCCTCAAGGGTTTCTCTTCCCCTCCTCAACAGCTCCCCTCTCCATTTACCCAACAGCTGGCAAAAAAGATATTTCATGTGAAAGTGGTTATAATCTACATCTCACAGGCCCAACAAATACCAGTTCTGAAGAGAATCTTTTTTAACTCAAGTAAGGAACTCCATTCTAGGGAGGCAGTATGGCACAGTACGTTAAGGGCTGGATTTGGGGTCAGGGGATGGGGGTTCAAATCTTCCCTGTGAAATGAAAATTTAATTTACTCAGTTATGATTATCTTACAGGATTTTGTTTTTCTTTTTCCAATGGTGGTGGGGGGTGGGGAGGAGAAGGGAGAAAAAGTAAGCGCTTAGGGGGCAGCTAGGTGGTGAAGTGGATAGAGCACTGACCCTGGAGTCAGGAGGACTTGAGTTCACATCCAGCCTCAGACACATAACACTCACTAGCTGTGTGACTCTGGGCAAGTCACTTAATCCCAATTGGCTTCACCAAATAAATAAATAAATTCTTATTAAATGGGAAAAAATGTATTTTAAGAAAAAGGAAAGAGCTGGAAACAATTACTTCTCAGGCCTTGGATTCTTTTATTTGTAAAATCAGATAGTTGGGTAGCCCCTTCCATCCCCAAATCTTTGAGTTTATGATTAAGGTTCTTTGTGGAGATGGAAGGAAACACAGTTATGCCTTCCACATCAAGACTTTCCCCATCATGGTTTTAATATATGGTGGGTCAGCATAAGAAATTAAATGAGAATTTTTTGGGAGTTTTACGGAAGCCACAGACAACACTCGAAGGCCAGCAGATGACACAGAGCCTATGAATAAATATTTACTTAACCCAAATTTTACAATAAGGTACTGTAAACAATCCATAAAAGAAAAAGAAAAAGAAAAAGAAAAAAAATTCAGACTTCTCTGGTAGGAAGGAAGGACCAAAAATTTTTACACAAATTTTCCAGATTGAAGGAGCACCACTCCTTTAACCCATGAGATGTGGATGAGATAACTGTAGTTTTTCCCCCACCTTAAAGTACTCCTGATAGGGTGTATGTGACAGTTAAAAGATTTGCAGAATGGAGTAGGGCAGTGGGGGCAAGGAGGGGGGCAGTATCTAGAGGACAAGGTAGTAGAATAAAGACACTAGACCAAGTTTGTGACCAAGAAATATTTTTAGAGAGCTTTATAGATATAAAACGCTGTGGCATATACTGTTACATGCTCCCACTGACAAAAGATCTAGGACACAAAAAGCTAATTATCATATCTAGGATCCCACAGAAATTCAGGGGATGAAGCTAGGGTGAAGTATAAGTGCCTAGGAGTACCCCATTTTAACTTTCCAGAGTTATCCCAGAAAACAACTACATAAAGAAAAAGAACAAACCTCAATGTCTAATAAATTTAAATTTTCTTAGTGCTAGAAGAGTCAGTTTTTGCACACACTGTAAAAGTTACAAAACAAGTAAGTATGATGATTTGCATTATTAGTTAGTATCTGTTGAAGATTCCAGAATGGTTATCAGCCCAATACCAAGAGCCCAGGCACTGGAAATGCATCAAATTTATTTGTTAATGATATTGCCATTTCCAAATGCTTCAATTACCCTTGTTCTGTACAACATACCTGTCACCTCCATCAGGCCACAAGCTAACATTCTAAGTTCATTGAGATATATCATGACATTTCTAGAGTAGCAATTTCTCCAGCCATGGCAATTTACTTCTATCTTTTCAACCTCAACAATCTCTACAAAATGTGTCTCTAGACTCTTATCAACAAATACCTCAGAGAGGTTATGAGACTTAATTTTAAATAAAATGTATTCTTAAACCTTGAATTATGTTAGTAAGGAAATCTCCAAACATTGAATGGCGATAAGTGACTAAGTACTCTGGAGAGAATGATTTCTAGGCTAGGGAACCTGGTACAGGGATTAGAAATATAAAACCTGGTTAAGTAATGGCAAAAGGATAGAGTAATGGAATTATAGAAATAAAAGAGACTTCAAAGGTCATCAAGACCAAAGGTGTCAAATGCAGTGCTGCTAGAATATCAGGAATAAGATTAAAATGTGATTGGGAAACATTTAACAAAATAAATAAAATACAATAGAACATAGATAATGTGCTCCCATTTCTATTTGGGTGTGATACCACTGATCTAAAGATAGTTTCCTTCCCGGTGGATTCTGTATCGATGAAAATGGTCATTCAGGTTCTCTTTGAATCTACTTGATTCAAGTAGATTGGGCCTTTCCATCTGTCTCACAGCTCAACTCTCCTATAGCGTTAAACATCTCATTTCCTTCAACTACTCTTCTTGTGACATTATTTCTAGTCTCTTCACCATCTTAGTTATTCTAGCATTAGGCACACTCCATTATGTCAATATATCTCCTGAAATATGGTACTTAAAAATGATCACAACATTAGAGGTATGGTACGATCAAAGCTTTGGGCAGCTAGGTGTCACAGTGGATAGAGTATCAGACTTGGAGTCAAGAGGACTCATCTTTCTTAGTTCAAATCTGACCTCAGACACTTCCTAGCTATGTGACCCTAAGTAAGTTGCTTAAGCTTGTTTACCTCAGTTTCCTCATCTATAAAATGAGCTGGAGAAGGAAATGGCAAAACACTTTAGTATTTTTGCCAAGAAAACCCCAAAAAGTGACCACAAAGAGTCAGACATGACTGAAAAACAACTGAACAATAATAATCAAAGGTCAGTTTTGTCTGGCATAATACCTGAGTAACAATTTTAATTATTGTAAATATTTTATTACAACATTTAAATATATGACTTTTACAAATGCATATGTTTTAATTTCTGAATACTCTATGTGACATAAAGATATTTCTTTTGTGACATCATGTTCTATGTGTTATACTCAAAGACTTCAAGCTGACTATGGTGGAAAATATGGACACAATTTTCTAACATGATAGGGAGGAAATTTCCAAACACCCTAAGGAATACAAATGCCTCATCCTAGCTCTGGGTTATACCAGTACTGAGAACCATGGGACTAATCCAGGACTCATGTACTTGTGTAACAGCTCTGAGAGAGGGAGCTATGATCATTTAAGTCCTTATCTTTCATGATAAGAGGGAAGTCGGAGAACCAGGGGACTGAATATATGTTCTATGGGACTATACTCAGTGGGACAGCTAGTGGCCCAGTGGGAAGAGCAGCTAGGACTGGAGTCACAAAGACCTGAGTTCAAATCCAGCCTCAAACACTTACTAGCTGTGTGACCCTGGGTAAGTCACTTAATCCTGTTTGCCTCAGTTCCCTCATCTGTAAAATGAGCTGGAGAAGGAAATGGCACACCATTCCAGTATTTCTACCAAGAAAAGCCCAAAAAGGGGTTACAAAGAGTCAGACATGACTGGAAAAATTACTAAACATACTCAATGAACATAGTATGGGTTAGTAGAAGGAATTCTGGGTTTAAAATCAGAAGACCTGAGTTGATATCCCACTTTTGCCATTTGCTATCTGTGTCACCTTGGACAAGGCATATGACCTCCTTTGGCCTCAATTTCTCCATCTGAAGTGTTTGGACTAGATATAAAACTTAGAGATCGTGATCTGCCTGGCATTTGGTATTTGTCAGGAGAGATGAGGAAGACAATGAGATGGGGGGGGGTGGAAATGTTCCCTGATCCATTTTGCACTGAGCCAAACCTAGGGCAGATCTGACTTCCAACAGTTTGACCAGGTCTTCAGGGTTCTAAAAATGTGTATAGATATGTAAAGGATCCTTTCTCTAGGCATGTTAACTAATAAAGACTTCAGCATAACAGTCTTCCTAAATACTAAATCTTAGTATTTGGAAATGGAAATGGAAAAGGAAAAAGAAGAAACATTTTTTCCATGTGACTTGTGGCTGGAAAAATTTAAAATTCTGAGAAAAATGTGAATCCTTATAGAGAAAAAGACCATTCTTGAAAACAGCATGACTGAAGAGAGAGAGAGAGAGAGAGAGAGAGAGAGAGAGAGAGAGAGAGGCTGTTATGATATGAAGTTAAATGTGCTTCTTTCTTTTCTTCAGTTCACTGACTAAGCCAATCATTTCCTTCATATACCTTGTGCTCAGATCCATGGTGACAATACATTAGACAAACCAAAGTGCAAACATCCATGATGGATTTTAGAGGACTCAGAAGCTATTGGGTATTTTACCTCTCTTGGAGAAACAAAATTATTTCCATGGCATTTATCCCTTGCTTCGTCCTCCCTCCCCTCGTCCCCCCAATCCTTCTCCATCACAGCCATATTCTAGGCACAAAAACAGTTCAGGCGACTGTAACTTCCATTTTAAGATGTAGTATTTTGGAATGAATGACTTTAGAATAAATAGCACATAGCCAAAACTTGACCTACAAATTTCAACCCTGCAGCTTAACTTTCAGCAAAATGTTGAAGAAAAATAAAAAAAAATAAACTTCATTTGTGTTCCAATCCCTCTCAATCCCAGCTCTTTCCACACTGTGTCTTTTGTCTAGAATAAATGTCTACTTCCCATCACCTAAGCCTAATCTTTTTTCTCATCCAAAACCCATTTCCTTCTGGAAGCCTTTCCCATTTAGATGGCCCAGAATAGTAGTTCTCTCCTACCTTGGAATAAGCTCTAAAAACTATCCTTAAAAGACAACCCAAATGAAAGGAAACACAAGCAACATAAATTGTAATCAGCACAGAAAATAAAATCCATTAAGAAAAACAAACAAAACCCAGGCCTACTGAAGAGAAAGGAATACACTTGTGAACTTTGGCATCTTAGAAAGGAAGCTACTAAAAGGCAGGGAGGGCACCATTTGTCATTCTGGACCACATATTGAGCATTATGGATGCTTGATAAACACTAAACAACCAAACAAAGAGATAGGTCTTTAAGTTTGGGATGTTTAAAGCTACCTGTACAGGGAAATGCAAATGTTTCAGCCTGTTAGAGGGAAAATAATAAAGATTTGATATTTGAGAGACTTATCATTGGAAAAAAAATTTAACTCTGAAAAGCCCCTTAGAAATGTTACAGCCTACTAGGCTTTAATCCATTATCTAAACATTTACAAATGTATCCACACTTGCCCAATAGACCAGAACATCTCTAAAGGAGCTGATTCGGATGGCTGAGTGAAATGTACACAAATGATACAAGGTGGGAATCTCCCAGCTCTCTATGCACTTGTAAGTTTAAATAAAGTTGCTTGACTTTCAAGAAAATGTCCCAGGTTGACATGCCATCCAGATCTCTGGGAAGTTAGTGAACACGCATACGTTTAAAAGGTAATAAAAAAAAATTCTCCCCATGGCCTTTTGGAACCTGAGATGTCATCTCTTCTGATCTCTACAGGTCTGGGTCCCATAAGTGTAGGTATTTCCTTCTTAATTTTAAATAAGTTAAATCCATGTAAAATTTCACCAGTAAATTATTAAAACCATTTTGTATCAAGAAAGCTAAAGACTTTTAAAGTGTCAGGGGATGAAAGAAAAAGAGATATCTGGGAAAGGAAGACTAGAGAAAAGAAGCCAGACAGGATAGTTTTTTCTGGCTTTAAATTTCTTTTAATATTTAGAGAGCAAAATGCTTAATTAAATACTGACTTTCCCATGATAAAGACTTTCATATCTCTTCTTCAATAACAGTGCCACCCAAGGACAATAGATATAAAATTTTGCCCTCTCAGAAGGGAGCACAGTTGGATTTTTTGTTTACCTGAGAAGACAACAACAATAATAATGATGAAAATTAACATTTACATGGCACTTTAAGATTTGCAAAACACTTATATACTAAAACTCATTTGATCTTCTCAAAAACTCTGCAGAGAAGATGCTATTTTCATTTCTATTTTATAAAGGAAGAAACTAAGGTCCAGAAAGGCTGATTTGACAGTTTTCTGCCTCCAAGTCACCGCATTGCCCAGTTGCTAGGATAGAGAAGTCTAAAGAGATGTACTGTCTTATGCATTTTGGAGGCAAGTAATCTATATGGGCAACAGTACTACCTGAGCACTGCTGGCCCATTTGAAGGGGAGAAAAAAAGAAAGCAATATATAATGTAATGGATGCTCAATGCATACTTGGTGAAATCACATGTCAAGTCCAATGAGATGCAAGTATTGATTTTTCTATGCAGAAAAGCCATTCTTTCATGGGTGAGTATTGCACTGCTGCAATATTGTTGAATTATAAGGTGTAACTACTGAATTTTTCTTTTACTTTTTCCATCTGCTACACAGCTATAAACATCTTCACTGGCTTCCTAATGCTACAAGGATAAAATACAAACTCCTTCTTACCTGTCCTTTATTTCATGATGCACACCTTTTCTCATACTGTATGTTTGAGCTAAGCTCTTCCCTGAACTTGAAATTAGATGTCATGTTTTTCGGCATTTGCACTAGCTATCCTTTATGCCTACAATCTGAGACGTACTCCTGGCTTTCCAAAATAAAATATACCTATGACACACTTTTAGGTTTAATCTGCATTGTTATCATTTTCTCCATCACTTTCTTAAGTCTAGACAATCAATAAAACAAAAAAAAATCAATCCCTGATTTGTTGATTTTGCCAATTTTCAAGGTGTAAATGCTCACACTAATAACTTAAGAGTTGGCTCCCTGGCTCTGGTTAGAGCTGATTCCAGCACACCCCTGATTGGAATGCACTTGCTCGTCATCCTCTCCCTATCAGAACCATTATCTTCCCAGAGAGTTCTGCTCAGCTGCCATCTTCTCTGTGAAGCCTTTTTCTTATCTCCTAGTTGCTACTGTTCTCTTCCTCTTCAAATAACTTGCCATTTACTTATCTGTAGCTTCCAAGTAGAATGTAAACTTCTTGAAGATACTTATTTCATTCCCAGCTTTGTATCCACAGTGTCTATATGTATCCACATAGTAGGCATGTGAAAAATGTCTGAATTGGAAGCACATACCCTATGGGGACAAGCAATTTGTTTGCTGTCTGTCTCTCTGTCTCTGTTTTTGCCTCTCTCTCTTTCTCTCTCTCCCTCTCTCTCTCTCTGTTTTTGCTTCTGTTTCTCTCTGCCTCTATTTCTATTTTTTGTCTCTGTCTCTGTTTCTTTTTTTTAGCATTTGGGGAAGAAAGAGGAAATACTCAGTTTTCTGCTCTCAATTTGTTCTTTATGAGGGAGCCTAAGTTGAGAAAATCCTTCAAGGTCCCAGAAGGAGAACTTTCTGGCAAGGTTATTTGACAGAATTCCAAGGGTGCCAACACTGTGAATGTAGCCTGAATTTCATCAGGACTCCATTATTTATTTTTCCCTTCCAAAGGGGAAAATTTTTCATTGGTTTTATTCTAGTTTTCCTGCCTTCTATCACATATATTTCATTTAGTGCTGGGAGGGACTTCAGGGTCATCTAAGTCTATCTTCTTCTTTTACAGATGAGAAACTGAGGTTTCGGGAGGTTAAGTGTCTTACCCAAGGTCACACAGGTAACAAGCATCAAAGGCAGGATTTGAACTTAGATTCTAGCAATCTTTCCATTATACAACACTGTTGTCTGAATAACCTCAGGGCAAGTTAGGAGGGCAGGGAGTCAGATTATAGTGAATTTCTTCCTCTCTTAGAGGAAGACACTGATATGCCATCCTTCCTTTCAAAAAATAAAAACAAACAAAACAAAAAACTCCAGAATGTGTTGTCAGTGAGGCAGTTGTTTTTCATTTTGTAAATCTGAGTTTTCTGGCTTCTGTAGCCTCAAGATGTGTGCATCTATGTCTTAGGCTAAGCAAGCAGAATTATACTTGGCCTTGATAATTGGCCCCTATGAGATAGGAGATGTAATTTGTTGATGTTCAGTCGTTTTCAGTCATGTCTGACTTTTTGTGACCTCGTTTGGGCTTTTCTTGGCAAAGATACTGGAGTGGTTTGTTACTTCCTTCTCTAGCTCATTTTATAGATGAAGAAACTGAGGCAAACAGGGTGAAGTGACTTGCCCAGGTCACATAGCTAGGAAGTATGTGGGACCAGATTTGAAGACAGAAAGATAAGTCTTCTGATTCAGGCCTGACACTCTATCCACTAGCTGCCCCAGGAGATGTAGAAAAAGTACAATTGATTTTTGTCTTATTAAGACCAAATCATTTTTCCCTTCTCTTCCTCCTTTGCTGTTAGGTTTTAGCTCTTGCCTAGAAACTTGTGAATCATTAACTGAAATTCCAGGGCATAGTTGGGAAAATAACTGGGGTTCAGAGCTGGTAATTATTAAATTCTTGACTACAGTGTTAAAAAAATAATAAATCCTCAAATCCACACCATCCAACAGCGTTGAGCTCTCTGACAGTGCTTCCTGGTGCTGCCAGCCTATCTGGAATGAGAATTACAAATGCACAGGGTTGCTTTTTCATATTCTCATATGCCAAGCAGGGGTTACTACTTGGGGAGGCTGTCCCCCGAGGGAGAGAAGGGTATTCAGCTGCCTCACGCTGCTGCGCCACAGTTGGTATTTGGATGATACCACTCTAGGGAAATATACACAGTGTCAAAGTCAAGCTGTTACCAGTGGGTGTTCTATACACAACCACTAAGTACTAGGAAGGTTCAAAGGAGAAAACTGGGTATCATAAAGATAGCCTTTGAGAGTACATGACATCCAATGTGACCCATTGCATATCAGCCTCTGCACTCCAAAGAACAAACACTATGAATACTGCAAGAGAGTATTTTAAATCTTATTGGAAACCCCCTGTAAATGTTGCCACTTGAGGGATCTATTCCTGGAGAAAAATATAGCGTGTGCTCCTGGGACAGCTCTTGGATTCCATTACTGATATTGCGTATGGGATCGAGTGTGGCAATGCTTTTATCACAACTATAAAGTGGTTACGAGCCAATTTCTCATATAAAACATACTCAATAACAGTAGGGCTTTTCTTTCTTTCTTTCTTCCTTCTTTTTTTTTCTTACGACAAACATGATGTCAGACAAAGGGCATCAGGACTTAGTCTTTGTAGTACAATACAAAATAACAATACATAAACACCTTTGTGAAGGCAGCTTGAAACCCCATGTTTTCTATTAAAAAGTCATGTTCAATCTTCACTGTTGATAGAACAGAATAGCTAACACAGAGAACATTGTATATCAGAAAGGTCAATAGTTATTATGAGCTACAAATATATTTTTTTCCATCCTTCAGGCTGTTTAGCACATATCACAGCATGAGCAGCTGTCTTCTTTAATGCTTTTAAAATTAGAATCCCAAAGAGGAAGGAAAAATTACAGTTGCAATGATTGCTCTTTGCTTTTGTAAGTTTACTTTAATACACTATTTTATATACATGAATCTTCTATGCAGCCTACCCAAAGGACATGGAATGAGTTGGCAGTATGGTGTTAGGTTGCCAAATTTATTTATTTTTAGTATTCTGGCCAAAATATCTGTATCTGGTACAGATGTTAACATACTGTATTTCTAAATGGAAGTACATAGGGGCATATTACACATGAACAAGCACACTCATAAATGCACATATACACGCACTGTCTGTATTCATTGTTCTGCAGCTATGTTACTAACAAAAATGGCGCCTTGTGACCTGAAACAGTTATGTACTGCTGTCTGCTCCAAACAAAATATTATTGCTTATATGCAGATGCATGGGGAAAAATAGCCAAGGGTTTGCACACATTGATTTTTTTAAATAAAAGAATATTAAACAAACAATCCTAGGAGCTCATGCAAAAAATTGTTATTGCCTCATTTTTATAACTCAGATGTATCTAGTATAAGCTCATTGTAACAGTATGATCCCTAATGGTTAAAGAGTCACTATGATCTATAACTGGGATAGGTGATATGGCCTTCTGAATGGTTGCCCCAAAAGCTCACTCTTTGATTTTACAAATTGATCAACTCATCTGTAAGGCAATATTTTATTTGCTAGGATAATAATACTAACAATAGATAATGTTTTATGTAGCTCTTACTATGTGCCAAGCACTGTGCTAAGTATTTCACAATTGTTCTCTTATTTGATCGTCCCAACAATCCTGGGAGAGAGATACCATTACTACCCCCATTTAACAGATGAGGAAACTGAGGAAAACAGAGGTTAAATAATTTGTCCAATGGCACACTGCTAATATGTGTCTGAGGCTGAATTTGAACTTGGGTCTTTCTGATTCTAGGCCCCGTACTCTATCCATTGTACCACCTTGCTGCTTATCACCTTAGAGACAATAACTAACTTTTTTTTTTGAATAGTCACTTCGTTTCCCCATATTTGCTTTAGCTACTCTATCAGAGTTTTATACTTACATATACGTTCTGGTTAGGGGTTAGGGATACTCATTCATTCATCCATTCAATTATCTCTTGAGCAACTATATGGAGAAAGGGAGAACCATTTTCTGGTTGCTCATAATGCTTTTAGAATTTTAAAACTTAAATCAAGAGGACTATACTCTGAGGAGGATACAAAACCAAGTAAGACACTCTCTCTGCCCTCAAGAAGCCTATAGGAGATGGGGGGGTAGAGGAGAGAACTGAGAGGTTATACTGATAATTATAAGTTGTAGACAAGAAAGTTCAGGTGAAAAATAATAAGGGCAGGATAAGAGGCATATAAGAAATAGTTTGTAGGTAGAATTAACTATACTCAGCAACTAATTGAATTTGGGGCATAAGACAAGTAAGGAAGAAAAGCTAATTTCAAGGGTTAGAGCGTAAGTGATTAGTGGAATGATGCTGTTATGAATAAAAAGGTAACCAAGAGGAAGAACTGGTTTAGAAGGAAGAGAAATGAGACAGTGAGCTCATTTCTGGAAATGTTGAGTATGATGTGACAGCAGTACATCTGAGTAGACTTATCTAGGAGGCAGTTGGAGATGGGGAGTTGGTAGTCAGAAAAGAAGTTAGGGTTCTTGATGCAGGCTTGAGAATCATCAGAAGAGCAATGAGAGTTAGAACTGTAGAAATGAGTAAGACTGCCAAGGCAAAGAGGGAAGAGGGTTAATGACAGAAAAAATGATTTAATTTTGGAAGTGTTAGGAGGAAGAGGAAATAATGGAGAAATAACAAATACCCAGACATGTAGGAAGAGAACTAATAAAGTGCAATGCCATGGAAATGAATGGAGCAAAATATCAGGAAGGAGAGGAGGGAAGAAAGATGATCTGTAGTGCCGAAGAACAGGAAAGAAGACTTAGAAATTAGCAGAGTTTGGTGATTATGAGAATCCTTACAGCATGACTTCTTAACATAATCTTTTAAGTTGGTTTTTATAAAGTATTTTGATAATTGCATCTCAGTACAATTATGTTCCTTTGAAATCCTACATATTTTATTTTATGCATTTAAAAACATATTCTGAGAAAAGGCCCATAGGTCTCACCAGACTGCTAAAGGGGTCTGTGACAAGCAAAAAATTAGCAACTCTTGCCTCAGAGAGAACAGTTTCAGTGAGTAGTGGGAGAAGATGCTACATTAGAAGGGGTAATGTATGGAGCAGGAGGCAAGGAAGTGAAGGTAGTGAATATAAATTGCTCTTTTCAGGAGTTTATTAGTGAATAAGAGAGATACAGCGGTAGCTTGGGGGTAGGTAGAAGTGTCTGGGAAATATTTTTATTTTAATTTAATCTACTATATGCAAAACACTGGGCACTTGGGACATTTAACAAAATGCTGATAAGAACATTGTCATGAACTTGTAAGCTCCCCTGGAGTTTACAGTCTAGTAGGGGGAATATGACACATAAAAAATAACTATATTATAGGATAGTACACGATAAGTTCATTAGAGAAATTCAAAGTACTATGTGATGTCTAAGGCGGGGATAGATCACCATTGAGGAGGGTGAAGATTACCTGGGTTTTCAAGTATGTGTAGGATTCCAAGAAAGAGAAGGTAGCCTTGTTGTTGTTCTCCTTTTCTTCCTCCTTTTACCTTCCTTTTTCTCTTCATTTTCTTTTTCTTTTAGGGGTGGGGAAAGTAAAAATAAACTGGGTATGGAAGAAAGGCCCCAAAGTGGAGGACCACTGGGGTGAACAGGAGATGGCAAGTCTGGCTGGAGCACAGAATTCATGGAGGAGAACAGAATGAGAGTATGCTGAGAACAGAATGTTTTTTAGGATAGGCGAAACCTGAGCATGTTTGGAGGCAGAGAAGATATTGATGATGGACTACATGGAGAGGATGCTGCATGGCTTAAGAGCTAGCACGTAGGCTAAGGAATCAGCCTCGAAAATAAAGAAAGATATTTCTTCCACAGAGAATAGTGGAAAAGAAGAAGACAGCAAAAGCAGAAAACGTGAGGTTGAGATAAGGAAATTTCCAGAATTTACATTGTTATATGGACTCATTTCCAGCAAAGTTTGAGGCAAAGTCATCAAGGGAGAGTGTTCTGTGCAGGCTTTAAGAGAGTAGGAAAGGGTTGGGGAAAGGTGCTTTGAGGAATACATAGAGAGTTAAAAAGACATGAATACTGTAAAAGAATTTCTAAGTAGTGGTGAGGTTCAGGCTGAGGTCAGAGAGCATGAAATTATAGTGAACCAGAGTGGTTCCATGACCTTCTCCATCAATGCTTGGAAGCCCAGGAATGGAGGAAGAGTAAGGTTTAAGCAGGGTTGAGGATTGGCAAGGCAGAAATGGTGGAAGTTCAATGATTACAACCAGCAATTCTAAAATGTTAGTGAGAACAATGGTGGAATGGCCAGCTGTGAATTCAGAGCTATTTCCAAGAAGATACTCAACTCCGAATTTCCTTTGGACTAGAGATAAATTACTAAGTCTATACCCCAAGGAGATCAAAGAAAGAGGCAAAGGGCCTATACATACAAAAATATCTGTAGCAGTTATTTTTGTAGTAGTCCTAAACTGGAAACTAAGGGGGTGCTCACCTACTGGGGAATGTCTAAACCAATTATGGTATATGAATAGTATACTATTTTATCACAAGAAATGGCATACTATTGTGTCATAGGATTCAGTTGAAGCTAGAAAGACATCCATGAATTCATGCAAAATGAAGTGTGCAAAAGCTGGGAGAATAATTTGTGTAATGATAACATTACATAAACAAATTTGAAATACTTTAGAACTTGGATCATTGCAACAATAAACCATGAGTCTAGAGGACTGAAGATAAAACAAACCACCTAGTTCCTCCTGACAGAGAGAGGATGGATTTAGAATGTGGAATGAGACATACATCTTTGGGTATAACCAGTGAGAATTTGTTTTGCTAGACTATACATATTTGTTATAAGGGTTTTCTGTTTCTTTCTTTTTTATCATCCAATTGATGACAGCAATGAGAGGGAGAAATAATAAACGCTTGTAAAATAAATGAAGAAAATTTTAAAAATAAAAAAATGGTTGGTTGTAGAATTCGGAGTGGGTAGGGTTGAAAGGGACTACTGGATAGTGGCGAACACAAAATTTGGAATCAATAGTTCTGGGTTCAGGTCCTGGTTCTGACACTGGAATTTTGAGGATACAAAGTTATCATCCAGTTGAGGTAAAACAGGAAAGTGACCTTAGGAAAAATAATTTTCCTCATTTGTCCAGTATTTTTGTTTCCTTAGTTGCCTCCTGTGTAGAATAGAGCAGGAAGAAGAATAGGAAAAGGTCAAGATGTTTGAAGTCTCAATAAGATCAAATAAGAAATTAAAGAAGGTAGAAGTTTTCCCTAAGTGCTTTGTATGTGTAACAGGGATAAGAGAATCAGGTGGCTGAGAGGTTGTGCTAGAGGTACGTGCTAGCTATGAGGAAGTAAAATCAGGAAGACAAGCAGAGCTATTGCAAAAATATGTCGAAATAACTATGCTCCAAATTAGGATACAGGCATAAAGCGCTTTACTTCTAAAAACCTGCCTACTCAGTAGCATATCTAGACTGAGGGTTTATGGCATATTGTAATGGCAGTATGGTGGTGAAGGAAGAGGAAGTTAAATGGTCTCTGCTGACCTACGTCTCATATCAACATTCCCATAACCTGTTAACAGAAGCAGGCGGTGGCACAGTGGACAGATCACTGGGTCAGGACAACACGAGTTCAAATCTGGCCTCAGACACTTCTTAGCTATGCGATCCTGGGCAAGTCATTTCACCTCTGTTTGCTTCAGCTTCCTCAACTATAGAATGGAGGTAATAATAGTACTTAGCTTGCAGCATTGTTCTGAGGAATAAATGAGATACCATGTATAAAAAGCACTTGGTACAGTTCCTGGAACATAGTGGGCATTATATAAATGTTTATTCCCTCAATTAAATAAATATAGCAGATATTTGATCTGTTGGCCAGATTTGTCAATCTTGTTCCATCCAGAACATTGTGGAATAGAATTATTTTCTGAGGTATGCTTGGGTTTTTGTTTTATATTAAGTCTGTCACTGACCTACAATTTTGCAAAATGATTAAATTTTGATACATTTTGAAGAGTGAAAGTAGCATACTCTGTTTTTGTGGATTCCATTATTTCATTTGTCATGATATATTTTTGCACCTTGATTTTCCACCAGTATAGATTTCATACACTAAAGTCTAAAGAAATGAATAGAGAATTATTCAAAAAGTCAATGGAGAGGCACACGAAGGATATGAGTGGCTTCGTTCAATTCAGTGCAAAGAAATATGGAGAAGTTGTATAAAGCATGTCTTTTTTTTAAAAAAAAAAAAGGAAATATGATTGACAAAGAAAGACAAAAATGACCCATCTGTATAAAAATATTTATAGCAGCTCTTTTCATAATAATCCAAAACTAACATGAGAGTGTCCATCTATTGAGAAGTGGCAAGGCAATTTATGGTATATAAATATAATGGAATATTATCACACCATGGGAAATTATAAAATGGACAATTTCATAGGATGCTGGGAAGACCTCTATGAACTGATTCAGAGTGAATTGAGCAGAACTAGAACAATTTTATACAATGATGACATCATGAAGAAAAGCATCTTTGAAAGATTTTACAACTCTGATCAATGTAATGATAAAAACAAGATTCCAGAGAGCTAAAGGTGAAGTATACGACCTGTTTTCTTACCAGGGAGGTGGTAGACTTCGTTAGTCAATCAGTAAACATTTATTAAGTGCCCACTATATGCCAGGCATTTAGGGTTAGGGTTAGGGTTAGCCTAAGTCTTTTGTAACCATGAGGCACAATATAGATACATATTATGATCATTACAGTGTTTAGTTGTCTAAATATCATTAACTTGTCTTTCTTGGCCAATCAA
>NW_020954572.1:15247714-15315640 GCF_900497805.2 Vombatus ursinus | reverse complement strand
ATCAGTTAGACACATGCAGAACATGTAATCTCTGTAAGGTGATATTCTGGGGATTTTTCCATATTTATATTTTCCCCTTACATTGTATTATCACTACCCAAGAGCCCATGCTGTTATTTTTTTCCAAGTCTGAAGATCACCCCATGGATTAACAAATGATTGAGGATTCTCTCTTAAAAGACTCTTTAAAAAACTGTCAGAATCAGCCTGAGACAAAGATTTATTATGAACTATTTAAAGGGCTTAATATATGTATCCCCAATGAGCCCTTGGAGCAAACTAGAAAGGAAGAGTGGAATTCTCAAAGAATAGGAAAAATTCTCCAATGCCCCACTTTCTTCACACCATGATTACTGTTTACTCAAAGGATAAAATGCCTACCCTGTCACACAAAGTCTTCAGAAGCCACATTCCTGCTGATGTACAGTAAAAACAGAACAATGAAGAGCGACACTAATGTGCCCAAGAAAGGCAGCTGTAATTTACTTCCTAACCTGTTCACTAACACACTAATATGGAGGCATCTTGTAGAAGGAGCTGATCCCCTGACCCAGGCAGCAATCAAACAACTGTCAGAGTGTTTTCTGTAACAGAAGCTGCGACCATTACCTTAATTATATGTTCCTGGATAACAAACCTTCCTTAATGAGCAACTTTTCTCCCATGTGTGTTCCCGTTCACCCCTTCTGTCCTTGAAAAAGCCCATTGCAGATCATTTCAATTGGAAACTGTAAAGCATATTCATAAGTATGCTTTCTAACAGGTAATAAATACTACCTTACGCAGGCTGTTTGCTTTATGAGAATGCCAAGATATAATTAAAATTATAGGCCTGCACTCCAGGGAAGAACAGGAAAAGAACTGCTCAATGTGGATGGTAAACTTCTCATAGACCTTGGAGTTCAGTGTTTCTCCCTCAAGTGTGGGTCTCCAATTTGCCATTCAGCTCTTTTATAACTATGTTTTCCTCTTTGTAATCAATCAATCAACAAGTACTTATAAAGCACCTACTATGAGCCAAGCATGGTGATTGCTTATGAATGGCTATGAGGAATAATTTGGGGAAAGTGTGGTGCTGTGGAAAGACTTCCCTATATGGTGTCCAATGAGCTGGGTTCAAATCTCAGCTCAGCCGCTTTGTGTGAAGCTGTGGACATATCACTTCCCATGTCTGGGTCTCAGTTTTCTCTTCTGTAAAATGAAGGGGTTGGCCTAGAGGTCCTCTAAAGTCCTTCCCAGCTCTAAGTCAGGTTCAAATCACAAACTCTCTGGGCCTTAGTTTTTTCATCTATAAGGAGTTAGATCACACGGTCTCTAAAGTGACTTCAGCTCTAAATCTACGGTCCTCAACTGACATACTGTCTTCCTCATCTTCTCTCCTACCTTGACGCTGGGGCTGGTTTTTTTTTTTTTTACAACTTTCTCCTCCCCTACATTTGCCCCTTCCCCCCAAGTCCTCCCTTTCTTATGATTTCCTGTTAATCTTCAAACATTGAGAAGAGACAAGTGTGAATGTCTCTGAAGGAGCTAAAGGTTTCAGAGTTTCCTTTTTGAAAGGTTTTTACTATTGAAGAGGGTGAAACACAATTTTCACAAGGAAAGATGATTCTTAATAGTCACCTAAACAAGAAAACTCATGTTTACAGAGAACTTTAACATTTATAAACCACCATCCTTATAAAAAACCTTTGAGGGAGCAAGTGTAGGCATTAACGTGTCCATTTTATATTTGAAGATGCTCAGGCTTGGAGAAACCAAGTGAATTTCTCATCCATATAAAGGACATACTAAGTACTGAATCCAGGATTCAAAACTTGGGTATCCCAATTCCAAATCCAGGGTCCTTCTGCTATATGCTTCCTCGGGCACTTCCCTAACATTTATTTTTTTTCCTTAGGAGTACAGTGAGGAAAAATACCAAATGGAGGTGATATCAAGAGCATGCAGAGTCAGAATATTCAGAGTTAGAATACTTTGATGTGAGTAATAAGGATAGCAATATTAATAATAACAATAACTAGCATTTACATAGCACTTTAAGGTTTGCAAAATGCTTTCTAAATATTTCAGTTATACTGGCAAAAGCCTTGGGAGGTAGCTTCTATTATTACGCTCATTTTACAGATGGGGAAACTGAGGCAGAGGTTAAAACACTCACCCACAATAACACAGCTGATAAATGCCTTCATTTATTACTGTGTGGCTTTGGGGAAAGTACCTAACCTCTCTGGGTCTCAGTTTCTTCTTCTGTAAAATCGATACAGTACTTATACTCACAATCTCCTGAATGAAATAGTGTGATGTAAATCATGTTAGAATGGCAAGGCACCATGTAGATACAAGATATTATAATCACTCCGATTCAGTAGTCAACCACTCAGAGAGTAGGGTTCTTGTTTCCTTTATACAAGGATTTGTAGTCAACCAGGAAAATGATTCATTCAGATGACTACTGCTAACTTAAGCAAGTAATGAATGAGTACGCTATTCTTTAGAATATTCAAATGGAAGTATTATGACCACTGGCTGTGGAGGGTGTAGAGAAAATTTCAGCTCCATTATAGGTTGAACAAGGTAGCTTCTGTGGTCCCTTGCAACTGTAACATTCTATAGTCTTAGAAAATAGCATGGGTTATTGGAAATATCATAAGACAGAGGATTGGGAAATCTGGTCCAATCTCAAATTGGCCACTAACAAATTGTGCAACCTTTTATAACCCACATAACTCTTCTGGGCCATAGGATCCTTGATTGTAAAACAGAAATAATATTATTTTTCTTATCTACTTGGAGAAATGTTGTGAGGATCAAATGAGATAATAGTTCTAAGTGTGCTTTGAAAAATAGACCTCTATACAAATGTACGGCTTCATTGTTCTAAATGGAATGAAGAAAAGTATGTGTTAAAGGAACCATGTCAATGAGAAGAGACATACGGGCCAGGAATGGACAAAAATTAGATTAGGTGTAAAAACAAATGAAGCTTTACCAAAGTCTAAATTTTAACAGAATTAATGATTTGATCCACCAACTTTGTATCTCAGTATTTTAGAGCTACTGAGCTTTCAGGCCAGGACATCATCCCCATGATCATAGGGGAAATATATGTTGGTGAGAATTTGTTCTTGGCAAATTGATCTACACTGTCCTCCTGTATGAAAAGTCAGGAGAGGGTTTTATATATACTGATTTTGCAAGAAGGGTGGTGCTGGAGGATGATGGGAATAGTAAAATACAGAAATGAAAGGGGAAATAAAGGAAGGAATGAAAAAAATTAAGAAAAGGAGATAGGAAAATTGGGTATGAAATAAAAGAAAGGAATGAGAAAAGCAACAAAGAAATAATTGGATAATAGAACCTACAGACAAAAAGAGGAAAGATGAAAATGAAACAATAAGGAAATGTAGAAACAGAGATACTGGTGAAAGAACCAGAGGAATGGAAGGCCTGTGGGAAAGACTTGTGTTGATGCTTCATATGACTGTGTTTGATGTGCAGGGGTTAAGTAACTTCTGTGTTAGGCACTATGCCTGCTGTTCAAAGCAGCTAGGTGATGTAGTGTATAGAGGAATGAATCTGGAGTCAAGAAAGCTTGAATTCAAATATGACCTCAGACATGTATTAGCTATGTGACCCTGGGTAAGTTACCCTCTGTCTGCCTCACTTACTGTCTCTACTGTAAAACGGGGATAATAACAGCACCTATCCCACAGGGTTGTTGTAAAAATCAAATGTGCTAATATTTGTAAAGCATTTTCTACAGTGCCTGGCTCATATAGGTACTATATAAATGCTTATTCCCTTCCCTTTCCCTCTTAGCAGGTAAATGATGCTGTCTGGTGGAAGGCTGCATGTGGAAACTAGCCAGACTTTCTTCAGGCAACTGATGGGATCTGTTAGCATATGACCCAAGGATTTTTTTGGACAATGTATCAATTTATTAAAATAGAAGCATGAATTATCAACTAATCTCTAATTATTAGGGAACATACACCAAGTCAGCTTGGTATAGTAGAAAGAGCATAGAACTTGAAGTCCAAAACACCTGGCTTCCGATCCTAGCTCTATAACTAATTAGCTCTGTGACCTTCATCAAGTTAATTACACTCTCTGGGTATCAGTTTCCATATCCATAAAATAAGGATAATACTAACTGCCCTCCCTGTGTCCTGGGTCTACTGTGAGAAACAGATAACAAAAGTTTTTTTTTCAATCTGTTAACTTACTACGCATTTTGGTGATGATCATAAAGAGTAATTTTAACAAAAGTTTTTTTTAATCTGTTAATTTTCCACGCATTTTGGTGATGATCAGAAAGATTAATTTTTTGAGGGCAGAGACCCTCAAAATAGTCTAATACTATCTTATATCCCCAACACTGCCTGACACAGTACCTTGCACATAGCAGAATGTAAGATCCTTGAAGGCAGGAATTATCTTGTTGTTGTTGTAATATTCCCCAAATTCAAAATGGTACCTGACATGTAGAGTAATAGGCACTTAGTAAAAGCCAGTTGAGTTGAATTTAATTGATTAGTAGATTTATTAAAAAACATTTGTGAGCAATTACTGATTACATACAGAAGAATACAACATTTAAAGCAAGATTTAAATGAATATAGTCACTAAGGAGCAGTGTGGTACTTTTTCATAGCTTGTATCAATTGCTATCTATTGCTATTTTTAATGCAAAAAATTTCATTTTCTTTGTTCACTTTAAGAGAAAAGCTTTACCTTTTTTTTTCAAATATGGTACTTTGGAGATTGAAAATCTTCAGGCTTTGGCATGTCCATAGTTTCACAGAAGCTTTCTAGTTACCTTGTCTGCCAACTTTAGGTTTTGGCATCAAAGGCCTTTAATTATAGTAACTGCATCTTATCAGTAATAAGTTGTTAATTTGCTGCCTTACATCTCATTTCATGGGGCAACTTGACTTTCTCGTCTACATACTTTTCTACTTTCCTTTTTCTTTCAAAATTAAAACAACAGATGGACAACGATAGGGTTATCTTGTCCATGTAGTTTTCTGTTTCTTTTTCTTCCTTACATAACTATGGCTATGTGTCTTCTGGGCAGGGCTATATAAAAACCATGATAACCACTTTCCTCTTAGCAAAAAAAAAAAGTTTCTTTGACAACCGTTTTCTAACTCAAACAACTCCATTCTTTGGCCTCATCAATGCCTAGCCTGGGCGGGCTAGGTGATGCAGCGGATAGAGTGCTGGGCTTGGAGTCAGGAAGACTTTCTTCCTGAGTTCAAATCTGCCTTCAGATACTTCCTAGGTGTGTGACTCTGGGCAAGTCACTTAACCCTGTTTGCTTCAGTTTCCTCATCTGCAAAATGAGCTGGAGAAGGAAACGGCAAACTACTCCAAAATCTTTGCCAAAAAAACTCCAAATGGGGTCATGAAGAGTCAGACATGGCTGAAAAATTACTCAGAGATGCCTAGCATACATTGTAAAGGGTTTTTTTTTTCATTAAGGTCTATCATTTTGCAACTTAGACCCTCCCAGATACTTGCTTTAAATTTTCAGAGGGACTATACCTTTCTTCCTCATTGTAAATACAATCACATATCCCCCCCCCATTTTAAATAAATTTGAACAGTTTAAATATATTTTTGAATATTTTAAAATACATTTGAGAGGATCAGTTTTTAAATGGAATACGATTTCCTCACAATAGCAGATGAAACAAAAAAGAGGTTTATGTGAACTGAGGAAAAAAGAGAATGTGAAAATTCCGGAAAAAAAAAAACACAAAGGATGAAAATCAGCTAAGGGAGTCCTACCCAGTATAGTGGGACAAAGGAGGTTAAGAAAGAAAAAAAAGTGAGAAAAGAAAAAAGAGGTTACAAAGGGATGAGAAAAATGACTAAGATCTATAGAAAGAATGAGAAGATGTGGGAGGAAAAGGAGAATGAAAAAGAAATGTGAAAATGAAGAGGGGAACAAAAAGAACAAAAAAATCAGCATAGGAAATATGAAAGAGAAAAATAAAAAATGGTATAGAAGGGCTAAGGAGTCATAGTTGTCAGCAAGAACAAAGAAGAAATATTTGGAGATTGGTAGAATTATTTTCTGGTTGCTCATGATGCCTTTTCAATTTTTCATTTTTTTTGTCAAGAAGTCTTTTAATAAGTGGTAGTATAAGGCTTTGCAGGGCAGTTGGTGGGTCAACGGATAGTGTGCCAGGCCTAGAATCAGGAAGACTCTTTCCTGAGTTCAAATCTAGCCTCAGACACTTCCTAGCTGTGTGACCCTGGTCAAGTCACTTCACCCTGTTTGCCTCAGTTTCCTCATCTGTAAAACAAGCTAGAGAAGGAAATGGAAAACCACTCCAGTATCTTTGCCAAGAAAACCCCATATGGGGTCAAGAATTGCTTAACAGGATGTAAAGAAATGAACAACAACCTAAGGCTTTAGAGTCAGAAGAACTGACTTCAAATTCTCCAAACCAGACCTGCCCAACACACGGCCCCTGGGCCACTTGCACCCACCAAAGGATTTCAGGCAGCCCTGGAAAAATGTAGGGTTGCCACTGCACACTCTCTCCTCTTTGTCACATGACTCATGGCAACCAACCATCTTCAGTCTGTCTTTAGTCTGACCTATCTGTAGCAGAAGTTTAGCCTATTTAATTTTGGCCCCTACCTACTGCCAAGTTGTGTAGGTCTGCTCTAAACCATAGGTTCCCAAAGTGGGTGATACTGCCCCCTGGAGGGTGCTGCAATGATCCAAGGTGGGGCAGTAATAGCCTCAGGTGCAACTGGGGGACATTGAATAAAAATAAGTGGTGAAAACATAAAGAGAGAAGAGAAGAAAATTCTGAAAAATCATCCCTACATTTCTTCTGTTGTGTAACAGAGTTAAAGTTGTAGTGATAACATTACTTTCCAAATAAACACACAAAATGCAAGTTATAACCAATCAGTGGTCAAGTCCACCAACAGGTCTTAACAAGCAAGTGTTGGCAGGCAACCTTGTTACACATTGTCAGGAAGTCCACCATGCATCAGCAGGAATATGTGCCTGTAATGACTTGTTTACAACACAATATTATACGGTAACATGATGCAATATTGTGTCATCAACATTTCAATGCAAGTTAAAAACCACCAATTTACAATACATTATTAAATGTAAGATGTATTATTTTTTAAAAATTATATATTTTTAAATGATATAAATTAAAAAAAAATTAAAGGATTAAAGAAAGTAGTTTTCCAGAGGAGCACTGGGTAATTTTTTTTTTTTGAAAAGGGGATGGTAGGCCAAATAAGTTTAGGAACCTCTGCTCTAAATTCAGGCCCCTACTAGCTGTGCAGCCTTATGCAAATCACCTGACCACTCTGTGTCTGTTTTTCCATCTGTAAAATGAGGAGGTTGAACTGACTGACCTCTACAATCTTTTCCAGCTCTAACATTTTACAATTTTAATTCAAAGAGGGAAAAGGAGCCAGAGAAAAGCTAGAGGCAGATTCACCAACAGTTGTGGTATTTGTAGGCTCTCAATGACATCTTAAATAGCCTCCTTTTCCCTCTATATCAAGTTCTTTCCCCTTGCTTCCTCACCCTTGCTTCCTCAAATATGTCTTTAAATTTCACATCTCTACTAAGCCTTTCCTGCCTCGGTGGAAGTCAGCTTTTGTTATCCATTCTCTCATCTACTAATTTTGGATAATTCATATATCCAATAATAAAAACTGTGAACACTAATCCAAGGACATTAGGGGTGTGCTGGAGCATGCTTGATTCCCTCCAGAGAGCCCATTGTTAAATTTTCATTGTGAGCATTTTATACCCTGTAAATTGGCAAATGCTACAAGTCAGGGTTTGATTTATTGTTTTATTGATTATCTAAACTTAAGAAAGTGATGAAGAAAATGTTAATAAGGCAAATTAAACTTAAATGCAGTTTGATGCTGTGCTCTGTTTTCCCCTATGGAGAACTGGTTGTTAAATATTTACCAGCATACCACTGGATATGTTGAAAAGGTTTATCCCCTATAGTCCTTTTCTTTTTTGGTTGTATTGCTACCTGTATGTCAACATGTCTTTTTTGATGTGCCATCTGCATCAGGGTGTCTATTCAACTCATTTATGTACAGACTCTAATGGAATACATTTGGTTAGATGATACTAAGGAAAGTGCAGCTCTGGCCAACCAGTATTAAGACTTTGGAACTTGAGGATCTTTAATTGATAGAACAGCAACAAATAATGCAAACATTAAGGAGCAGGACATGATCAGAAACAAATTCTCAGCTCACAAGCAATCATATATGGGAGGTTTTTTTAGGGGGTGGGGTGACAAAAAAAATTTTTAGGAATAGTAAATGTCTGAATCACAGACTTTAACTAACTGGCACAGGACAAAAATAACTAACAAGCAGTGTCAAGTGATAGATACCATGGTAAAAAGCTTCTCAGTTCCTACACTATCTTAGATTAAAGCTTCCCAAACAGGAACAGAAGAATGTCCAGTTTTGTTCAGTGTGAAATTTATGGGTTCTTTTGGGGGTGGGGGGTAGGGAGGAGTAAGGAGGATGCAGCTTTCTCAACTGAGTTACTTAATAGCAGGTCACATATGTCAAGGGCAGGGGTTGACAAATTACTGCCCACAGGCCAGATTTGGCCTACTGCCTATTTTTGTAGGTCTGGGCTAAGAAAGTCTTTTACATTTTAAATAAAGTTTTATTGTGTTTAAAAGATGGAAAAACCATTCTTAGCTCCCGAGCTATACAAAAACAGACTTTGCAGACTAAAAGTCAACTGGCCCATAGTTTGCTGCCCCTTGGTCAATCCAAACTTCACAGAACAAATCCTTTTGGACTCAGTCAAAGGGTCACACTTGAGGACCTCGAAGGCCACATGTGACCTCGAGGCTGCCAGTTCCCCACCCCTGGCCTAGAGTAAAGGAAGATAGTCATTTCTTCCTGCATGCTTCATGTGCAAAGACAGGCATGGGCATAGAACTATTCTGTTACTTGGGCATAAGCTTTGGCAAGTAAGAGACTGGCAAGGTAGAGCAGGAGGACATGGGTTCATAATACTAGGTCTGCCACTTACTACCTCTGTGACTTTGGGCAAGTTACTTAACCTGTACAGTTTCTAACCTCTCAGTTTTCTCATCTGCAAAATAAAAGAGTAGAAGCAGATTAGGGGTGTGTTGGTAAATCTTTAACAACTGACTCTCTGGGAGAAAAAAAAAGGTGGGCACATGACACATTTAATCTGCATTATTAACATTTCTCCATCATTTTCTTAAGTCTAGACAATCAACAAAACAATAAATCAAGTCCTGATTTGCATCATTTCACTGTTTCCTGACACGAAAATGCTCACACTGAAAATTTAACAATAGGCTCTCTTGAATGGAGCTAGCTTCAGCACATCCCTGGAACAGACAGAGTCTGAGGATCCTTCTCAGATCAACGGTCCTAGGAAATTTGCATGAGAGAGTTTAAATAAATAATCCCATCAAGGAAAAGATTTATTGTCTACAGAATGGGATTCAGCATCTTTCAGACCTGCTACAAAAAGGTCACTGGGTTCATTATTTTCTCTACTTTCTACAGGAACAGAATTGGAGAGTTTTATGTCCCAGATTGATTCCCCTGAGTTGGCTATTGACCAAACCAGGAACAAAATGCTGAATTCTAGGTTGGTTCTGACTTGGCAAAAAGTGATGTTTCTCCTCAGAGCCAAAGGGAATCAGTGACTTTCAAAAGGGGTCCAAGGGATTTTGTTCTGGGACACTAGAAAGGGGACAGAGGAAGGCCATGTCATCAGGACTCAATCCATCATAAAATACTGTCATTCCTCTCTTTCTGGTTCTTGCTGTTGGTGACATGAATGAAAGAACATCTATAATAGAAACTATAATCCAATTATGCTAGGCATGGCTGTGTGCTGGGATTAGGACAACGGCATCCATTGGTTTCCTAAGAGTGGGTCCAGTTTTCTGAGTAACAGGCAGGGTTCCCTTTGTATAGCTCTCACACTAAAGGAACACATCCACCTTGGAGCTTCTGTGTATAAATCACAAGCCATAATAAAGGACATGTCCTGAAGACTTGCGGGGTTAATCAACCAACCATTAAATCATCTTTATTAGGTAATATTTGAAACAACCTGCCGTGGTCTAGAGTATGCTGAGGGAGCTGGCCTGTTGGTTTGGCATCTACAGGCTTCAGGGGAAAAGGCACTTTGCAGCGAAGTGGAGATAGAGGCCATCCAGAGACACTATAGAACTAGAGGAGCTGTGGATTGGGTCGGAGGGCTGGGTCTGGTTTTCTTATAGCAGTTGTCTGAATCCTGTTTGAATTTCTGGCCTCCATTCATAAACATAGCTTCTGAAAAGCACCTCTCTGAGAGGTGAGACACTCTTTTCTTCCTGTCTGCTTGGGCTGATACAGCAGAACTGGGAAGAGGCTGTGTGTCACTGAAGAATGCAGAATGGTTACACATAAGTAAATTGACTTTGTGGTCACTTGGTGGTTATATGAGATATGCAATGTTACCTGCGCCATCCTGGATTAGGGTACTGTATCGAAGCAATAGACCAGGCAGAAACTGGCTACAAAACCACACAACCCTCACCATTCCTTTCCCACCCCTTTCTGATTAGTGTTCTAGCAGGTCCCAGGGATGGGAATTTTGAGAACAAAGCAGAATGCTTGGTGCGCTTATTTGCATGTCAATTTCCAGAATGCTTCTCCAACTCCTCTCTATGCCATAGTGATGCTTTTGTATCTTCTCTGTCTGGGAACAAAATGAAAAGAAGGGTCTGAAGTGGGTCAGCACAGTGTCCTGGCACGTCCCCTGGTTGAGCTTTTGCCCAAGAGGGTGAAAGCCTGGCTTCTGTGATTCTCTGCCTCATCAGCTCCACGAAACAGACACGCTGAGCAGGAAGACCAGGTCTCTACGGGGGCTTTAAAGCTGAGCCCTCTGAGCACTGACCATGGGAATGTTTCCGCCCACAGACTGAGGGGAGAGTGGTGAGCAGGGCTGCCCTCGATGAAGTGTAATAATCCTCAGTTGTCATCAATCCAAATCTTACTCCCCTCTGACTTTTGTTTGGCCTGACCACACATTCAGCCAGGAACAAGAAGCATGAGAGGTAGATAGGAGGAGCAGTGGAACTTTCCTTACTTTGGGATGAATCCAAGGTCCCATTCCTACATTAAATCAGCTGCAAGCCACCCTGGCTCCTTTATAAAATGGCGCAAAGCAGTTTCAAAATGTGTTTTTTCTTCCCCTTCACAGGAATGTTTGAAGTAATGTGTGCCTAGAGGCAGCTTGATGTAGTTAGTACAGGGAGTACCCAAAGTGGGCTTAGGACAACTAGGTTTCAATCCTGGCCCTGATCCTTACTAGATGTACAAATTTCACCTTTGAGTGTGTCTGTCCTCCTATCTGTAGGGTAAGGCTATTGGATGAGACTAGATCATTGCCAAGGTACCTTTGTTCTCTAAATCCCATGATTTTTATAGTACTGTATTGTTGGATCCATTTTCCCCTGTCATGCAAGAGTATTCTCTATAGTTCACCCACATGAGTATAGACCATTCAATTTTTAAATGGCTCAGTTTTCTGTCATTTCCCTTGGGATATTCATTTTTGCATCTCCTAAGAAACCGCAGCTCATCTAGAAATTTAACCAATAATGATTGTCAGCCGGCTGAGTTACTGTTATTCAGACCACTGCAAAAGAAGCATATCACACACTGAATTCAAAATAGATTTTTTTTCCATTGTCATCTGACATTCTGTATATTAAAACAATATTATTAAAAGTCACATTAATTTTATTCTGGTAAATTTTTAATGTGCAGTTATATGGTAATCAGAGAAGATTTATATATTATACATGCAAGTATGTGCTATAGCCATAAATGTTTGCCCCATAAAAATAATAATATAGAAGAGTTTGTAGTTATGAAGGCAAGTGAATTTGTAATATTTGCTCATTTGGAGCTTAACTTTCAAATCAGGTGGTTTTTCAAGAGCTGCCCCTGAAAAGTAGGAGAAGGGAGCCATTGAGATTCTGGTCACAAAGATGTACCTATGCTTGGCACAAATGACCTGGTATGGCAACATTGACAAAATGTAGGCATGAGTGCCCTAATGCCCAGGAAGAAAGTCTTTATCTGGACGTACTGGCCTATAAATATAGCTTGTCTGTGAATCAGAACTACATGTTTCTTACCTACATGTACAAATGAGGGGCTTTTTTTTTTGCTATTAAAAAAAACCCCAGATAATCCAAGTTTCTCCATCTTTTCCTTATAGTTTAGACTACAAGCACCCACAGTGTATCCTCATGCTTCTCTGACATCTTGACATAAATGGAAAGTAGCATCTTGACAGGCCCTCTCCACTGCATTTACTGTGGAGGAAAGGATTTGCAATTATGGAGGTGAGTGAGTGTGAAATATTCACTCACTTTGACCATATTTTCCAAATCAAGTGTTCCTTTAAGCATTTTACCTGCAGAAGGGTTAGTGTCATGGAACATTTTATATATAGCCACTTGAAAAAAACTAGGAATAGAGTCTTTCCAGGCTGTGGGCTGCTACTTCACCTTTATATTGCCTTTTGTGTATGTATGTATGTATACACACATACATACATACAGATACATAGATAGACAGACAGATAGATAGATAGATAGATATTTTACTTTCTGAAATACCTCCACTAGATCTGGGATTTAATTGATCTGGTTTTGTCCTTGAGGGATGCAGATTGTAACTCATCCATGTCTGTCTAGTTTGTGCAGCTCTTGTTAGTGTCTTTCCATAAATTAAACACCTAACATACTGGAGCTTTCCTGAGTAAGGGGAATAGTACACATCAGGAAGGAAATGTGTAACTCAAATATGTCTGTTTTTTTATTACTTGGGTAAAGGGAGAAGGAAATAAACATATATTAAGCATCTACTATGTTCCAGGCACTATGCTAAATGCTTGAAAATATTATTTTCTTTGATTATTAATTAACAATCATGTAATGACAGGTAGAGAAGAACACTGTCATTTTCTTACAACAAGGAGATTTGGTAGGAGCTATGGTAATAGCTTCCAAACTGGTTTCCCTGGCTGTAGTCACTCCCTACTCAGTCAATCTATCAACCAATCAATCAACAAGTATTTACTAAATCTACTGTGCACCAAGCACTCTGTGAGGTACTAGGGATACAGATACAAAAAACAGAATAATTCTGGCTGTCACGGAGCTTATATTATTAAGGAGGGGAGACAATAACCTACATAAGTATATACAGAAGAAATATGAAGGTAATAAGCACAAATAAAGGCAAAATCGTTAAATAGAGTATCTAGTTCATGCTTCACATTACTGCTGAAATAATCCACCTAATGTATAAATCTGATTATGCCACTCTCATGATCAAGACACTTCCACGGCTCCCTATTGCCTACAGGAGAAAATTCAAGGTACTTCAGCTTGGCATTTAGGCTTTCTATAAGTCAGTTCTAATATATCCTTCCAGAATTATTTTACAATACATCCCTTCATGCTTCCTATATTTCAGCTGAAATAGAGTAAGCTGTTCCTTCATCCTGTCTTGCCATCTCCTACCTCCACGCATTTATGTGGGTTGTCTCCCATGTCTGGAATTCTATCCCTCCTCTCATCTCTGCCGGTTCAAGATTCAGCTAAGATTCTGCCTCCTCCACAAAGCCTGTCCTTGTCCTGCAAATTAAAGTGTTCTTTACCTCTTTAATGTCCTAGAGCACATTGGAAATCCACTTTACCCTTATGATATCCAATTTTGAATTATATTTATTTCATATGTGCTTTAATTCCTCATTGTGGCACAGAGGAGACCTTGCATTCTCAAAAGTTATTCCAGAAGGTTCCTAGAAAGGCTTCACATATGACTGAAGTAGACTGAATCTGCTTTCCCAGGATAAGCATGCCTTAATATAAGGAGATTCATCACTAGTAGACTGGCCATTTGATGATGAGTCCTTTGGCCATGGCAACCCATGGAAGAAAGAAAAATCAAATGGCTCTCAGTCTTGTGCCCATTCTATTTCTGTAGTGATGGTGGCAGAGTTCCAGCAAAAGGGAACAAAGAATGCTTAGAATCATATCATTTTTAGACCATCTACAAACTTCAACTTAGTTGTTGATATTCTCATTGTGAGATCCATGTCCAGTGACCTAGACCCCCACATCATACTCCTGGAGGAACTTAATCATATAAATCTTGACCTTCTCCCCATAAATGAAATCAGAAAAAGAAAGTAGGAACTACATGGAAGAATGTCTCACATTCTCTCTTTCAAAAGGCAAAGAAAAAGTCAGCTAAATTGGTTTTGTTGTGTGTCAAAAAGGAACAAGAAATATTTCATAAACTATGAGGACATCTTGTATTTCAGTGTGCATCATAACTATTTGCTATAATAGAACCATGAAAATAATGGCAATTTAGGCACTAACACTGGTTGCAGAGGATTCAGAAGTAGAGAAATTCTATGAAAAAAAATTATTACATCCTCCAAAGTAAATAAACACATACCATGATACTCAGTGGGAATGGATAAGGACCATGAAAAATATGTTGGAAAATATGGATCAGGAAGAGGAAGAAGAAATTAAAGATACCAAAGATTTGTAGATTAGATGAAAGTCTTGTAACCATAATAATTTCTAACATTTGTATAGTGTTTTAAAGTTTCAAAAGCATTTTACATATATTACCTCCTATACATCATGAATTATTTCCCCAAGGGAAAAAATGGAAAAGAAAGAGTGGATATGGCAAGCACTAAATAACATATTGAAATTGATTATATTTTAACAGATAGCAAATGACTCATTACTGATGTGGGAATTATCCCTGAATGAGCTGTCACTATGTATAGTCAGACCGACGATTTGTTAAAGCAAAGATCAAAACTGGTACAAAGCTAGAAGAAAGAAAAACTCTGAGGAAAAGATATGGTAGTACACACAATTAAACCAACTCCAAACTGATCTATCTGAGTAGGTTATTTATGTTGAACACAGATGGAAGAAATGGTATCAACATCAAATATATTTATATAATACATAAGTTGAAGCAAAATAAATCAATTGCTATAACAAGGAAATCAAAACAGCCTAAAAGCACTTAAGTCAGCAAATACTTGACTTTTTTGCCAAACATAAAGATATGGAAACTAAGGGCAACACTGATTTATAATACAAATTCATTTGGGAGAAAATGGAGGAGGAACATTTATTCATTCAGCAAACATTTATTAAGCTCCTACAATAACCCAGACACCATGCTAAAGACTTGGATGAGTTTGAGTAGTATTGCCTCATCGAACAGAGAGAAGTGGAGGGTAAAATCAGTTTAAAGACTGATTAGTGAGTGAAACACACTGAGGACACTTAAGGAGGACAACAAAGAGAAGAAAGATGGGAAAAGATCTGCAAAGATTTTTTTTTTATAAACAACCCAGGAAATTGGAACCACCAAACTTAGACTTTTAATACCCCAATCCTAGATATGCTTACAGAGGAGACTTGACACAGCACTAAAGCAAACAAGTGTGAGAAAATTGGCTGGATTAGACTAAATTTACAAAGAGGAGGTCTTTTCTGGAGATTATTTCGTTTTATGACAGCATTCACTGATGGGTCAACTTTTGAGATATATGAAATAGGGAAAGACAGAAAGGCATGGGAAACACTCTAGAATTTATTAATACAAAAAAAGGCAGACAATCTATGCTTTCTTTCCCATCTATTTAAAATTTTTATGAGAATAATATACATTAGCTATGAGGATATTGTTATGGAGGGTAGTAGTAGGGAAAAGGCAAATGTTTACAAGTACTTTTTCATATTAAAGAACATTATTTTTACACAACTGACTAAACGATGTAGAGGATAAAAGACTGCACTATATTTACTATTTGCCGATTTTGAAAGCTCAAGATTCCATAGAACAAAACAATCTTAAAAGTTTTCTTCATACAAGGTGTTTTTTTAGACATACAACAAAATTATTTAAGATTATTTGAAAGATATATAACCTTGTTATACTACCTTCTAATCATTAATATCAGGCAAGGCATAGAACAGGAAATACATGCTCACTAAAGGTGTTTGCCACTGTTAGAAAGGAGCTATAGTTGTTCACTGTGCAAGTTGAGAAATTCTATATATATATTCCTTTGCAGCCGCCTTTCATTGACTAGTGAATGTAAACAATTCCTATGGTTGTTGATAGCCTACAATTGTTATTTGTTTGTATTCTTTTAAAGAGAATTTAAAACAACATAGAGAGAAAAATAGAAAGCACATGAATACAAAAAATGGAAAGAAAGGGGAAAAAACAGTAATAGACAAAATGGTTTAGAGAATGCATGATAGGGTTAAACAGAATATTGCCTTCAGTCAAATTCAACATCTGCAAACATTGCGCCTTCTCACTTTCTAGATCCTTTTCTGTCTAATCACTGAGTTCTTCTATTTCCTTCAACTTTTGAACAATCAGGAACACACTTCTCAGTATCCATGTCCTGAGTCATAATTGCTTTAGTAAAATGCTCTTTGTGGATATCATCCCAATTTTGCCTCATTTTCCAGCCATTTTTCTTCCAGTTTCCAATCCATGAATTCATACCATTGGTGACAAGTTGATTGTCTGTGCACACAATGAGTTTATACATGTTTGGGGCCTTTGCTTCCACAATCCTTTTGATGGCTCCCTCTAATGCTGCTGTTAGGTTTGTTTATTATCCAAAATGTCTATCACTTATGTTTAGAGTAGGGGAAAATTGAAGAGCTCTTTCATGAGTCCAGACTTCTTTCACAAAGGCTTGTCTTTTTAACATCAGTATTCTGCTGGTGGTGTTATTGTATGAAGGTCCATCTTTTTAATGCTAATATACTGCTCTTATTTTTGTATTACTCCACGTCATGGACATGAGAATCTAAAGTATTAGAAATGGGCATCATCCAGAGGGGGATGGAGAAGTGCACACTGGCTATGGGCAACCTTCAACAAATAACAAGGACCTACAAAGAAGTTCCAGAGCAATGGTTTTCACCAATGACATTTATGATTAAAAATGAAAGGCTGGTCATGTGGTAAGAGCAAGGAATAAACAATGGATGGCCCATGTGCTCTAATGATATCTTTGAAGGGTTAAGAGACAGCAAGAAAGACCCCTGAATTATGTTGGGCGGTCTCTATAAGGTGAGGGCAGGCAAGGATGAGTTATGATCTGCATTGATAGAGGAAATATCCACATTGATAAGATCAAAGATCTATTTAAATATTTGAGAGTGTGGTGTCACATTCCCTTCAGTCTCCTCTCCTTGTCCTACAGTTGACAATGAGCTCCTCAGGACACAAATCATGTCTTTTAACTTTGTTTGTTTTGTTTGTCTTTGAAATAGTTGGTATGCTTAATACATGTTTAGCGAATTAAATTACGTCCATCCTTTCTTGGTCTCCAGTCTGGACAAACTCCATAGTTCAAACTTTTGTGAAAATCTAGGGCCATGTTATCCCCCTTGGTTATGTAAAAAAAACAAACAAACAAAAACAAAAACAATCAAACAAACAAGCACAAAACCAAAAAAACCTAGTCCAATAGTTGTTCCTTAATTAAACTGTCTCTTAGCATTTACAAAAGCCTGGCATCTGGAATGACCAAACATGGATAGTAATGTACCAAAATATAATCAATTAGTTAACAAGCATTTATTAATGTTAATTAAACACCTACAGTACCAGACACTGGACTAAGTTCTGAGGATACAAATCCAGTGAATAAAACTATCCCTACTTGCAAGAAGCTTACATTCTAACGTGAAGAAATTCTCTAATGGAGAAATGTTTACAACCATTATTAGCATATTTTTTTCCTCAGCAGTAGAATTTTATCATATTAATGATTTGGTGATTTTGTTAACAAATCTTGTGTTAGTAACTTTCCCTTACATTAAAAGAGATTAACTTTGATAATATAATATGAAAGTTACTAACATAAGATTAGTGCAAATAGAAACACAAATCTCCACAGACCTCCTAGAGGTAATGTTGAATGTATAAACAAATTCCTCTTGGAATTTTCACTTGCTAACCAAGTTGCCACTTTTATTTACCTTAAATGCTCTCTAGGCAGGTGGCTTCTATAAGACTAACATCTTCAAAATTAGCTGTTCTCCAAGGTGCCTGAGGGGATTCCTTAAATCCTAAGGGAGGATCACTAGATTGTGTCTACCTGTTTTTACTTCTACTTCCCTCACCTCTCTCTCTCTTCTTTTTTTTTTTTTTTTTTTGCCACCAGCTTCTAATCATGTAGGAGATACCATCAAAAGGGCTAAAGAAGAGGAGAAAAGAATACTATAGCCTTAATATCACTCCCCCTCTCTTGGGTCCTTGGGCTGCTTCTGGGTAGGGTAATTTTTCTTTCACATTTTGAAACTGAATTTAAATTTAATCTCAATCAGTACATAAGAAGCCGATTAACTTCCCTTTCATGAACCATGCCTTTCTTCAGGGGATAGTGATGGGCATATACAAAGGGCAAACTTTGGTGCACTTGTAAGAATACAATAGGTATTTTTGTGTGCAAAAAAAAGGCTTTTAAACTATGCACGGTGTGCGTACAAAACAACGGAATTCAAAAACCATTTGGACTTTTTGGAGAAAGCTCCAATAAAGTCAATAAATAAATATAGGCCGTAATACTGCTGTCACTTTGAATTTTCAATTCATTTTTCAATCAATAATTGATGTATTCACCCGGCATCCTTGTGAATTAGGTCAGTTTCATTATCCTCATTTTATATCTGAGGGGAAAATGAAGCACAGAGAAACACAGGGAGGCAGAATAGTATTGTGGAATAAACCCTGGAAATGAGGGCTGAAGACTTATGTTGGAATTCCAGGTATTGCACCTTGACTGGACTTCAGACCTTGGCAAATTGCTTACTTCTCTTTGTCTCAGTTTCTTTATCTTTACAAAGAAAATAATGATATCTTCCCCACCTACCTCAAAGAGTTGTTGTGGAGGTGTTTTGTTAATCACAGGATTTATACTTACAATTGGAGAGGTTCTTAGAGGCCATAAAAGCCATATCCCTTTATGTTAGATGTGAGAAAACTGAGGCCCAGAGATGTTAAGTGATTTGCCCAATATCATACACATAATAAGAGAAACAATCATAAAATCTAAATAAAGTTATTATTGTAAGTCGGTGGGAGCTGATGGGACAATACCAAGTACATGCAACCTCTGGCCCTCCATTACTTTTATTTGGTTTTTATGCATCTCCCAAAACATGTTTGGTTGCTGCAAAACCAGTTTTAAAAAAAGAAAGGATTTGAAATTTGACTTCCACAAAATAAAGCTTCAGTTATAGGACTTAATAAGATAATATATGCAAAGTATACTACAAACCTTAAAGCACTATGCAAATGTTAGTTGTTGCTGTTGTTGTTGTTGTTGTTATGTGTGTGGGGTGGGAGGGTGTCACTTAGATTTATTTCTGTGTATACTAATAATAAGAACCGGTGATGACAGAGGGCCATGAGGGAACTCATATCCACATAGCCCTGTCCCAAAATACCAAACCAGGGTGGGGAACCTGCCATCTCAAGGCCACATGTGGCCTTCTTGGTCCTTGGGTGCAGTCTTCTGACTGAGTCCAAGTTTTACAGAACAAAACCTTTTATTAAGGGGATTAAGGGTCACACTTGAAGACCTAGAGGGCCACATGTGGCCTCGAGGTCACAGGTTTCCCACTCCTGTACCAAATCATTCAAGAGAACTTACAGAATAGGTCCTGCTACTCCAAGCAAGAGATGCTACCATAAATCAAAGTAGCTAAGGAAAACTTTTAAAAGCTATTTGCTCTTCCTCCATATATTCCATAAAAGTATTAAAAGTGCACATTGATCTATAGTCATGAACTGATTCAACCACTCTGGAGAGCAATTTGGACGTATGCCCAAAGGGCGATCAAACTATGCACCTTTGGTGCAGCAATACCACTACCACCCAAAGAGATAAAAAGAGGCGGGGAAGGACCTACATGTGCAAAAACATTTACAGCTTCTCTTTTTGTGGTGGTAAAGAATTGGAAATTGAGGGGGTTGCCCATCAATTAGGGAATGCTTGAACAAGTTGTGGTATATGAATATAATGGAATACTATTGTGCCATAAGAAATGTTGTGCAGGTGGATTTCAGAAAAACCTGGAAAGACTTATATGAAGTGAAGTGAGCACAACCAGGAGAACATTGTATGCAGCAACAGCAACATTGTATGATGGTCAACTACAAATGGCTTAGCTATTTTCAGCAATACAGTGATCCAAGACAAATCCAAAGGACTCATGATGAAAAATGCTATGCACCTCCACAGAAAGAACTGATGGACTCTGAATACAGATCAAAACATACTATTTTCGCTTTTTAAAATTTTTTGTAGTTTTTTTTTGGCCTGTTTCTTCTTTCACAATATGACTAATATAGAAATATGTTTTGTATCATTGCACATATATAACCTATATCAAATTCCTTACCATCTTAAGGAGGGAGGAGTTTTAGGAAGGAGGAAGAAAATTTGGAACTCGAAATTTTAAAAAAATGAATGTTAAAATTTGTCTTTACATATAATTGGAGAAATAAAATACTATTTTGAAAAACATTAATCTATAGTCCACCATTCACTCATTCATTAATTTATTCATTCAGGTATATTATCCTTTATTATCCATCTACAGTATAAATCAAGAAACCTTGGTTCCAGGATTGTGGCGAGTTTGTGGTTTACTTAAGGTAGACCTGGAGGTTGAATTTATCCTAGGAAAAAGCTAAGTCTGCAAGTTATTCCTGAATCTAGCCTCATCTCCCATATCCAAGTATAGTAATAATTTGGTGGTAGGTCAGAAAAGGCCTCTGGGTTCTCTAATTTGCCAGGCACCCATGGTAGGAGTCAAGTCAAAGAACTTAGGTTCAAATCCCACTCCAGATACTTACTGGCTGGATTACTCTGGGTAAGTCACTGGGCTTCAGTTTTCTCATCTGTAAACAATGCGGAAGTTGGGTTTAATGACCTTCCTTTAGCTCTAAAGCTATGAAATGCACTATTTTTGCTAGGATACTTGCCTCAAGGTATTGGTGCTTTATTAGATATGAAACTGTAGTACTTTCACATTTTCCTAAAGTATTTGGTTAATACTGAAACTTTCCAAGGTTCAACTACCAATTCAGATGATGATGCTATGTTTCAAATCACTGTCCTTTCTTGATATCTTATTCTCCTTTTTGACCATCACTGTTCAGAAAGAAATAGTTCTTTGCAACAATACCAAGACATCCAACTAGATGGCATCTACATAGCATTTTAAGATTTACAAAGTACTTTACATAGATCACCTCATGTGATCCTCCCAAAAGCCCTGTGCAATACATGATCTTATTTTCCCCATTTTATGGATTAGAAAACTGAACCTGAGATCAATCAATCAATAAGTAGTAATTATGTACTTATTATGCACATCAGACATCATGCTAAGCACTGGGGATACAAAGAGAGGTAAAAGACAGTCCCTACCCTCAAGGAGCTCACAATCTAACGGGGGAGTCAATAAATGAATAAGTATGTACAAATTATATACAGGACAAATAGGAAATAATTAACAGATGGAAGGCATTTGATTGTGGAAGGGCTAGGAAAGGTTTCCTGTAGAAGATAGGATTTTATTTGGGACTTAAAAGCAGCCAGCAGGCATGAGTGAGTAGGGTTCCAAGCCAGAGAAAATGACTTATGATGAGAGATGAGGTGTCTTATTCATGGAACAGTCAGGAAGCCACGGTCCCTGGATTTAGTCAGAGAGCAAGATGTAAGAAGACTGTAAAAGTAGGAGGGGGTTAGATTATGAAGGGCTTAGTAAAGAAGTTAAGTGACTTGAACAGGATCAGAAAACTGGAAATTTCTTTTTTTTTTTTTTTGGTGAGGCAATCGGTGTTAAGTGACTTGCCCAAGGTCACACAGCTAGTACGTGTTAAGTGTTTGGTCTGAGACCGGATTTGAACTCAGGTCCTCCTGACTTCAGGGCCGGTGCTCTATCCACTGCGCCACCTAGCTTCCCCCTAGAAATTTCTAAGGCAGGATTTGAACCCATGTTTTTCGGACTCCCCGTCCAACATAAATCCATTACATCATGCCGCCTCTTATGAGAAGTTACAAACAATGTGAATATCTATTCAAATAGAGGTGGACTGCCTGATGCTTGTGTTGGCCAAATTTCATTGGCTAGGGAATTTTTAATTTATCTTTTTTAGAGTGAGTGTTTGCTAGTGTATTTTTCAGATTCTCTCAGTATCTTCCCTGACTCAAACGCCCTAAATAATTCTATTTCATCAGCAAGTTTTTCCATCTCCCTTTTCATCTTCCTCTTCCAGGTCATTAATAAGAATCTTGAATAACACCAGGCTCAGAGTTCTCCCCTGAGCACCCCACAATTAACCTCTTTCCGCACAGAAAATTGGCCTTTTATTTCTACTCATTGCTTCCCACCTCTTAACTAGTTTTAAAGACAGAGCAAGGCTTTCCTTCATACCCTATGGTTACCAAATTTACTTTAGTAGTTAGGCAATCTTTGTTCTCAGCACCGACCTATTTGGTAAAAAAAAAAAAATTCTTTTATCATTCCTCTCTCTCACCCTTGACTTCTCTGTAAGAGTGTCCCCTAGCTCCCTGGGAAGTAATTCTTAGGCTTACCCCTTACACTATTCCCCAGGCCTGGGTAGCCATTGGGTCAGGTGCAACAGCTGTCCTTGATCATAGGTACCATACTGGGGGTTCCTGCCCAGCTCTTTTTATTTGGCAGCTGGAGGACTTGTAGGTGAAGGCCATCAGGTCTAGGAGATTTAATGAAATTTGATTTCTGTTGTTGCTCTCTCTGATGTCTGTATCTGCAGACATTGCCTCACCTTCACTCCAGAAAGTGCGCCAACCCCCTCCACCCTGGGGCCAGATATTTACTCATCCGGCTCTGTGCTGAACACAAAAGCAAAGCTATAATTTAGCTGTGCTCTCTTTAAACCTTTCGCTGCTCTTTACACCCACTGTCTTTCCTGGAGGCTTCCTTCTTCTGAAGGACTTCAGGAAAGGCTGATGATTTGCCTTGATATCTTTGTTCTTTGGATTTATTCTTCCTCCCTTGCCCTCCATCTTACCTGCTGAAGTTTATACTCCTTTCTATTAGCTTCACTTGGATGGGATTTCTATTTTTTTAAAGGATACTTTTCCACCTGACTGAGCTCCTGCGATTTGAACCTTCCTGGTTTTTATTCCTTGCCTTATCGGTTCCTTTTCGGTTGTTCTGGGACAAGCCTATAGTCTCTCCCTCTAATCAGATATTCCTTAGCAGTCTTCATGCTGATTCTATGGATTTTAATTTTCTAACATTTCCCTCCAGGCAGTTTCCAACATCCACTTCCTATGTCTTCCTCAGCACTGAGTATACTGTTGGAACTCAACAAATATTAAATAGTACTCTCTCCTTCTCTTGAAAAAAAAAAAAGCCCTTCCTTGAATTTTACTTGTCAAAATACAACCATTTGTGTTCAGGTCCTCATTCCTCCAGTGTCCAACCTAATTATATTGAGGTCAATATTATTTTGCAGCTCAACAGCACATCCTGCCTAAATAGGAACCAACTTCTCTGTGTTATTCAGATATAAATATATTCTACCTTATTAATCATCGGGGCCCAAGTGTGAGCCACTGGTTTATTGAGTACCCATAACCTGTGAGGCTTCACCAAATGGGTACAACATGTGATATCTGCTCCCCTCCACTCAAGTATTGAGGGTGAATGGGATTTCATTTGCAGGAAAGTCCTGATTAAATGTCTTCTCATCTCTTCCCGGAACTAGTGGATTAAAGATAACATTTTCTTATAACTCTCTCCTCTTCCAAGAGAGGTGGGGTAATTCAGGGAGTAGAATGTTGTATACATTGTTAGATGAGATCACTTTATGGGTTGTTTTTGCTGAGTATTTTCCTTTGTTCTAAGGTAAGGCTCAGTGACGGGGGCAGGGCATAGATGTCACTGTATCCAGAAATGCCATTATATTAAAACAAAAGGCTCCAATAGAATTCACTTAAAGTTAATTAAAATATATAAGCATAAACCTTTTGATTACATGCTTACAACCTCTCATATTCCTTCTTTCATTATGTTTCCTCTTCCTTCCTTCTCCAGCTTCATATTTTGTCTTTAAAGTCTCCCAGAAGGATCCAGCAGTGTGTCTTTATTTTGCTTATGCCCAGATGGCCCCATGTTCACTTTTCTTTCTTTCTTCTTTTTAGCACCTATCCAACCTTACAGGTCACCAGAGCTGAATATGGAATTCCCAGCTATCTAGTAAAATGTAATGAGCCCAGACCACTCATATTTCAATATAAGGAAAAGAAATATGAAAGCAGTATAAGGGTCTGAAAGAAAGCCAGAGCTAGATGAGACATCCTCATCCTTCATAGACATAGTACGCCCACCACCCCAAGCTTTGTTACTTTTGAGTGAAAGGGGTTGTGTGACTATAGGACCCCTGAGTTCCCATCCCAGTCAATAGCTCTTGTATACGTGAAAGGGTGGGGGATTTGGGCTAATAACATATTACAGTATTCTTAGAGAACACACTTTCCATTGGTCATTCACTTCATTTTTCAATTGCGATTTTTCATTACTGCATTAAACTGTGTGATAAATGAAAGGTAGAAGAATTTGACAGATGATTTGATTTCTCCCCTTGTCAGATGATTTGGCTTAGTTTCCTATGAAAATAGAAGGCAAGCCCTGTAAAATTGTTCTTGTGGATTTGTTTCCTGGCATTTATTTGCCGTCCCTGCCATATCTAATCTATCTATTTACCTACGGTTCAGTTACTGATCTGTATCCCCCAGGATTCTGGATCTATATTGACAAAGTGGTGGTGGGCTGTTTCCTATTTGCTACATTGTGTAATAAATAATGAACACTCCACGTATACTTTAAATTCCTTTTTCTTCCTCAAGTCCCCAAACACTGTATTATTAAACAGGCTTCCCATACAGCATGCCCACAGACTGCACAGGATCTGCAACAAAGGAAAGTCTGCTCATTCTTCTGTTTAAATACAGCAGCAGATTTCGCCTCCCTCATGCTAGCATGGAAAGGATAAACACAATATTGTCTTTACTCTGCTGTTCGTAGGCTGCCAAAGCTAGGGTTAGCGCTGTAGCTCTTCCTTTTGGCACTCCGAAAAACTTTCATGAAAAGTTATTATTGCTCGGGCCCTGGATAAAAATGCCCCTGCCCCCAAAGCATGCAGATGCTACTGACCCTGCAGACCACTGTACTGTCTCAGGTAGACAGGGCTGATAAGGAAAAATAAAGGGATGATAAAAGAAAAAAGAGTTGTTCATCTATTTTTTTCCTACTGTTGGAAAGAGAAGTTTCTAAAATAGATCATATGTTTATCTGTCTTGTTGCAGCTTTCAACAAAGCTGATGTGATATGACAGAAACAGTAGCTACAGAAGCAGCTTCTCATGAAGGGACAACAAGCAAATACAAATGAGAGTGACTCACATCCTGTACAGCTTTAAAGAAAACGGAGCCAGAGTTCGACATTTTTAAGCCTAATAACAAGTGAGAGGTACACTGGCATTCAAGTGACTCAGAAGCTGGTTATCTGCCTCTTGCCCTATAATAAGGGCATCTAGTGTGAGCCACTGACCTTCAAGGGCAGCTGCGTTAGATTCTTTATCTTCCCAAAGAAAGGTTGGGCTCCATTCCCCACCCCCCACCTCTGTATTGAACCCTGTGAGTGAATAATCAGAGGCACATAAGCCTTTATTTCTAAACTACCTATTAAACAGCTTTCAAAACTTGGGCTGTAAGTGTCAGTTATTAGCCATGGTGCATGTCAACTCCCCCACCCTCTTGTTAATTCAAGCAGCTATTCGTCTCTTGACCTATTAAAACTTTGTTTGCTATTATACTTGCTGGCAAACTAGTCATGTGGAAAGGTGTCGAAGAAATGAGCCCGTGTGTTCCCCAGGTGATATAAATGCTTTATCAAGCTGATCCCTACCATGTTATGTAAACTATACCAGGTAGCATTCATTTTAAACAGAGAGATAAACAGATCTAATATGCTTCAGGGCGTCATGCTTTATGCATGAACTGCTTTTTATTTTTATATTAAAGATTTTCTTGACACAGCCCACTGCAATGTAGTTGAGAAGCAACATAATGTCTTAACTACAGCCACCAACAGCACATAGAAAGAAGTTCAAAGTAGGGAGGGTGATCTATTCCCTCAGCACTTAATCCCATGCTAACCTTTTTAATTAATTCTTAATAAACAATTAATTTTTTTAGTGAAATACTGCTTGTAATGAGAAAGGTTCACTCAAAAGACAAACTAAGAAATCCTGAGGGATGGAAATTATATATATGCTTGTGCCTATAGGTCTAACCTAGGTTTCAAGCTGGAATGGACCCTAGAGAATATTTAGTCCAAAATCCTTATTTAATCAATGAGGAAACTGAGTGGCCAAGGTCATACAGGTAATAAATAGCAAAACTAAGATTTGACTCTGTGTGTATGTATGTAGATCTATATTTTGTTCCTCTTGTTCTTTTGGGTTCAAATACTAACTACATGACTTTGGCCAAGTCACTCAGCCTTTTTTGTGTTCCAAGCAATTCTCTAAGACTAAGTGTTGATTTTCATTAGTAGTAGGACTTCATCATGGGAAGCATCCCATACCAATGAAATCATGGGACCAGTCTAATAATATATTGCTGTTATTTATAGTTTGTCAAAGTTTGTGTGTGTATATGTGTTTGTGTGTATGTGTGTATTCACAGAGAGAGGTATACCCTATCTTTGTTAAATGATTTCCAAAAACGTAATGTTAGATAAAATGACATTATAGGGGATATGGGGGCAATTAGTTCCATGAGAACTAGGCTACAAATGAGAATGGCTAAATGATTTCACATTGGGGTTTCATGGCTTTGTAGCAGTTTTTTTAAAAGAATTTTTTATAATGGAGAGATAGAGAAAATAAAGACTAGAAAAATACCAAGACAGCTTAATCTAGCATGCATGAAATGTTAAAAGAGCCAGAGGAAATCTTCCTGTGCATTAGACAGCTCCTCAGTAGACAATCTGTGGAAGTGTACAGGCAAGTTACATAGGATGAAACGGGATTCATGGATACAGTGTGCAGGAGCAGAATACCCACATCAATTTGGTCATAGCTTCATCCGTATAGCAAACTACTTATGCATATCTGTATGTGTACACTACAACTTATAGTAGCTCTCTCTTTGATGTTATCTGTCCATCTTGACTTTTTCTTTTCTGTATTATCACTTGCTTTTCTGACTTGAGCTGTGTACATGGAATTATTTTTTCTCTTCTGGTTACACAACTATCTCTTCATGGTAGTTATGAACAACTTATGTGACTCATCAGTATCCCTGAGACGCTGAAAGAGCGAAAGGAGAGTCTCATTGTGCATGACTTAGCTAAGTTACACTTTCTTCCTTTGCTTTTACAAGGTAATGTCAAGTCATTATTTTCCACTCTCCCATCATATTTTGAAAAGCTATCAATCCCTATACCATACAGAAACCAAAAGAGGTGAAATTTTGTCTTGGAATAGCACTGGCCTATATGCAGTATAGGTCAGATTAACCAGGTTAAATCTCAATGTCATTCCATCTGGATACAGCCTCAGTAGCTCAGTTTCCTTCATCTGTTAAACAAGTGATATTATTTTTGAACCTTTCAAGGTGTTGTTATGTTTAATGTGTTTATGAAATTCAGTGTAGAAAATGCTTTGGTTGGATTGTTTACATCTGGAATGAAATAATCTTTGACTCCTTTCCAACAGAAGAATCCATCAAGAATGCTGAAAATGAGAGAAGTGTGTTCCAAATGCAGCAGGAGGCCACCCTCTTTCCAACTGAATTTTTGGCTGCATTCCCTCTCTCCTTATAAATCCAGGATAATCCTGCCCAAGGGATGAGGAGAGCTATCGATAACGAATAAGGGGCAATAACTGAGTGACCAATGCTATTATGAATATTTGTACAAAATCAGGATGAACACAGGGATGAGCTAAGAACAAACTATCCATTTGAGAGCTGTCTCTCACTTATTCCATGTTTCCCATACATAAAAATCCCTTCTCTTGCCTCTATGTCTTTGTACGAGCTGTCCTCCATGTCTGGAATGCTTGTATCTTAGAATCTCTAACTTCTTTCAAGAATTCTACTTCTAATAAAATATAATGTAAGATTCTTGAAGTTAAGGACTATTTTATTTCTGTCTTTGTTTCTTCAGTGCCTAGCACAATGGCCCACACAGAGAAACCCCTAATAAATGCTTGTTGAATTATTGGATTGATTTCTGAGAGGAAACTCAAAGAGATTCTCCTATTTATTAATGTATTCTTCCTGAATATACTCCTAATTTCAAAGATTTTTTTTTTGGTAAGGCAATTGGGGTTAAGTGACTTGCCCAAGGTCACACAGCTAGTACGTGTCAAGTGTTTGGTCTGCGGTCTGATTTGAACTCAGGACCTCCTGACTTCAGGGCCGGTACTCTATCCACTGAGCCACCTAGCTGCCCCTTACAAAGATTTTTTAATACAAAAAACTAAATATATTCTCTCCATAATAATGTAACATTGAATGATGATTTGGTAAATCAAGACAAAGTTCAAGGAAATGCCTTTTACATTGTGTATATAAAACTCATGGAAATCAACAGAGTAACAGCAAAATTCACATTTACATAGTGATTCATAGTTTACAAAGTACGTTCCTCAGAATTACCTGGAAAGGTAGGTCCTATAAGTGTTAGGGTTGTATGATATTATTTCCATTCAGGTTAAATATTCTTTGACCCTGAGATTCTGCTGCTAGGCATATATCCCAAGTAGGTCACTGACAAAAACAAAAGCTCTACATACACCAAAAACATTTATAGCAGCAATTTTTTTGTGTGGTAGCAATAAACTGGAGTAGGTATCCATCAACTGGGGAATGACTAAACAAATTGGGGTACATGAATGCAGTGATATGCTTTTGTGCTGCAAGAAACAACAAGCATGATGATTTTAGAGAAGCATGAGAAAAACTCTACATGAACTGATGCAAGTGAAGGAAGTAGAATCAGGAAAACAATATGAACAATGATTATAATAATGTAAATGGAAAGAACAATAACCACAAGACAATCAGAACTGAATGGTGCAAAATTATAAACAATAATTTTGCTCCCCACTTTTCAGAAGTTGAGGTTCATGGGTGTGAATAATTGCATATAACTTCAAACTTTTTCAATGTGGTTACTGGTTATACCAAATCTTTTTCTCTCTCTCTTTCCCCCTTTACTTTAAAAAAATAAAACTTTTTTATTATCAGGGATAGCTCTCTGGGGAAGGAAATGGAGGAAATCTAGATGAAATAAAAACAAAAACTATCAACAAAAATTTATTTTAAAAAATTTCCACTAACTTTAGTGGTTAACAGAAATGATGGCTCCAAATGATGTGCCCAAGTGGTTACTAATGACAAAATATTATAGAAAGATAGAATATTTATAGTTTAATTCAGAAGGTCTCAGATTTATAGTTAGATCAAGAATGATGTCTTCTCCATGAAAGGAGTGTGTATACTTAACCTGAATGGAAATAACGTCATAGGAAAGTAATCAGTCCATTTACTTTGATGAATGAAAGTATGGTTTGCAGATTGGTGGGCAGCATGGCTCCAAAACATAGCTATGGACTTAAAGTAACAAAGACTCCAGGCTGATTTTCTACCTCAGGTACTCACTGCTAGTGTTGAGCCTGCACAAGTCACCTCTCTTACATTCATTTTGCTCAATTGTAAAATGGAGATAATAATGACACCTATCTCACAGAGTAGTTTGTAGGATCAAATGTGCTACTGAATGTAAAGTGCTTTGTAAATTTTGAAGATGTTATAAGTGCAAGCTATCATCATCTTTCATTATCATCACCACCATCATTTTATTCACATCTCTTTTGATGGAGTTCATCTAGAAATGGTCCTGAGACAACTGCTTCTCCTTCTCTTCTTCCCTCTCCCTTTTCTTCCTTCCTTCCTCTTCTCCTTCTCCTTCTCCTTCTCCTTCTCCTTCTTCTTCTTCTCCTCCTCCTCCTCCTCCTCCTCTTCCTCCTTCTCCTTCCCCTCTTCTTCCTCCTTCTCTTCCTATTCCTCATCCTGCTCCTCATCCTCCTCCTTCTTCCTTTCTCTTCTTCTTTCTATGAACTATTGCACAGATGATTAAACATTTTTTTTGTAGCTACATAAAATAATTAGGATATAAATTTGCTAATAATAATACCACTGATAAAGTGGAATAACTAGATGGTTCCTACTAGCATAAGATATTTTATTTAGAAGCCCCATGCTTTATATGTGCTAGACAAAAGCCAATCTAGAAAAGTGGCATTTTATTAAGTTACTAGAGCATCTTTGTTGCTATAGGACCAGCTTCTCCTGCATTTACCTTAGTTTGCAAGCAACAACAAAAAATATTGAAGCATTAATAAAACCCAGTCACCCAGAACTCCTGACTGTAGTCAGCCTGAACTATAACTTTTTAATTTAGTCAGGTAAAGAATTATTACAGTAGGACTCTAGGGCAGGAATGTGTTAATAAAATCATACTCTCTGCCTTTTCATTTAAAATAATCCCCCTGAGCTGATTAAATGAAATATGACTTGTTTAATAACTGGCAGAACATTATTTTTAAGCACAAATGTTTTGCATGTCTTTGCTGCCTGGTTTGCATTCTGAGCACAGCACTGAGTTGGGGGAGGGGGAGTGGTGTGCAGAACAGGCACTGACATCACACAAAGGGAGGAGAGTTTAGCACTTGGAGGTAGTTGGTCCTGCCACTGTGGTATCCATAATTTAGTGTGAGGCAGTGAGGTAGACAGAGCATTATCATTAGAAATCATCCTGAACAGGCACATAAAGCACAGTCGCAATAACACTTGTCAGAAAGGTGACTGCAGTCAAAACTAATATCCAGGAGTTTCGAGATAAATGCTGACATGGCAGCCATCCTACAAAGACTATTATTGCTTAAAAAAAATCCCCACAAAGCTCTAAACCCCCCAAACAAAATCAAACCATGAACCCTCCCCAGAGTGAGTAAGTTAGTGGGAAGTTCGCATTGGGGTGGCATAAACTTTCTATGATTTACAGTAAACAAATTGCTTCTTTACTAGAATAAGGGGTTTGGGTTTTTTGATGTTGAGAGACGGGGAGAGAAAGTGAGAGTGAGAGAGAATGAGAGAGACAATGGGAGGGAGAGAGGAGAGAAGAAGAGAGGTGGGGAGAAGAAAGGAGAGGAGAGGGAGATGGAAAAGGAGAGGCAGAGGGAAAAGGGAGAAGAGAGGAGAGAAGAGAAGAGGAAAGAAGAAAGGGAGAGAGGGAGAAGAAATGTGGATGAGATGAGAGAGAGAGAAAGAGAGAGAGAAAGAAAGAGAGAGAGAGAGAGAGAATATAAAATGCTATTTTCAGACTTAATGATGGTAAGGCTATTTGGAATTCTTACCCTCCCCAATCTTCCCCCCACCCCATTCTGTTTTAGGGAATATATGAGCTATGCCCATAAAACAGGTCATTAGCTGTGCAACTTTAAGGTTCATTGCCTCAGCCTACATGTTGCTCAGTTGGCACTTGCATTTTGCCTGTCGTCTACATTTAGAATAATCTCTTTGACTTGGTACCAGGCTGTAATTTAATAACCCAGCTCTGCTGACTTCATAAACTGTGAAACCACAGAGGAAACCCCAAATCTGAATTGCAGCCCTAATTACTCCAGCTGGAGCTAAGGGTCCCCACAATGAATTGTTCTATTAAGATCCATTTCATCTGGGGCCATTTGTTGTCAGGGTTCAAAAGGCTGTAGGCTGACTGTCTCCCCCTTCCCACTTGAACCCCTCCCCCCCACACCGCCCCAACACAGGTGTTTTTCCTGGTGATCACCTGACTGGTAAGCAGTGGATAAAGACAGTTCCTGAGCTTTCCACTTCCAATACTTGAAGATGAAAGGCAACAGAGGAGGAATTCAGACTTGACATCACATAGATGTGAGTGGAGTATTCAAGTTGTCCACTTGTAATTTCCTACTCTAGCTCCATTTACAGCCCACCATCTTTTCCTATCATAGATTGTTCTGAAGACAACTATTACATTCTGTTCTTCCAAATACCTCCTTGTCCTCATTGGTTAATTTACAGCCTGCTCACACCCACTATGCATCTCTCTATTGCTCTCTGTGTGAGATTCATTTTCAATTCTTCAGAGACCTCTTCATTCCATAACTCGAAGCCATACACCAATGGAAAAGAGTGAGTGAGGCTGCCTTAAGAAATTGCAAAATTCCTTTAGTGATCCTAACTTTCTCCAAGAAACAAAAAGATGCATTCTTTAAAAACTATCCATTAGTAGGGCCTACCAAGCTGAAAAGACTTCACATCCAGGCCGAGTGATGGACTATGTGTTTACTGGAGCCAATTTGGTGGAGTGGAAAAATACCAAGCTTAGGAGACCTAGGTGTGATTCCTGACTATGACACTAGTCATTATGAGAAAGCCAGTTTAACTCTAAGAGGCTCAATTTTCTCATCTATAACATGTGGGTAATATCTGAAGCACCTACGTCACAATGTTGTTGTGAGGAAAGTGTTTTGTAAAACTTGAAGAGCTATGCAAAACTCTCTAAATGGGTAGTTAGGTGGCATAGTGGATAGAGTATCTTGCCTCAAACACTTTTTAGTTGTGTCACCCTGGGGAAGTCACTTAACCTCTATTTGCTTCAGTGTTCTCAACTGTAAAATGGGGATATTAATAGCACCTACCTCACAGGATTGTTGTGAGAATCAAATGATATATTTGTAAAGCACTTAAGACAATGCTTAGTATATAATAGATGCTATATAAATGTTTATTATCTTTTCTCCTCTTATAAATGTGTTATTTTATTATTACTGATGCTATTATTATTATTACTACTATTACTAATATCTGAGGATTAGTCCAAGTTCAGAAAAGTTCATCTCCAGATGGCTGGTAACCAAATGCTCATCCATCCATCCATTTCTCTCTCTGTCTTTCTCTTTCTCTCTCTCTGTTTATTTGTCATAGCAATCTATTCAGGTCATCTACTAAGGGGCGGAGGGGTCTTAATGTGTGTCCTGGTGGAAGCATGAAGTATTTTCATTACAGAAATATTCTTTGCCTTGTAAAAGAACTCACCAGCAGGTACTTTAAATAGTGGCATCTCCTAGAGTATTTAAGCATTTGTACTTGACTGATAGGCTGAAGGGAGTAAGAACAGACCAGGTAAATTATGGCCAAATGAGGATTAACCAGAAATGAAGAGTTAGGCACTCTGAATGTATAATATAAGTCAATTAGAAAATACATCTTGGTTACTAAAATTTTGATTTATATATCACTTCTCAGGGAAATTGTTAATGTGTGAATCCCAAAATATTTAGTGTCCTTTAAATACGGACTGAGGACTGGAGAGGTATGTCACCATATGTTGGGGTTCAGTCATTTTCAGTCATGGCCAATTCTTCATGACCCCATTTGGGGTTTTCTTGGCAAAGATACTAGAATGGTTTGCCATTTTCTTCTCCAGCTCATTCTATAGATGAGGAAACTAAGGCAAACACGGTTAAGTGACTTGCTCAGGATCACACAGCTAGTAAATATCTAAGGCTAGATTTGAATTAATGAAGAGCAGTCTTCCTGGTCTGTAACTTAATATGCTTTTTCCACTCTTGGGGAGACAAGGTATGCCTTAAAATGTCTAACACTGTCTTTCATTTTCATTGAATATAGACACTGAGATGCAATTTCCTCTTTCCAGAATGCACAGAAAGGAATTGCCTCCTTGAGAGTGGAGACTATCTTTTTCCTTTCTGTGTATCTCCAACACTTAGTACAGTGTCTTGCACATAGTAGGTACTTAATAGATGTTTATTGACTCTTCTTGACTTGATTTCATGGAAATTTTATCTATTTGGCATATACATACATGTATATGTATATATTCTATGTGACTATACATTTAAAGCTGAAAGTGACCTTAGAGGTCATCTAGCACAATTTTCTGTTTTTACAGATGAGGAAACGAACCCAGAAAAGTTAATTGACTTGCCTAAAGTCACAGAGGCAGAGTGAGAATTAGAAGTCAATTCCTATGATTCCAAGCTCAGCATTTTTAGCTCATGTTACCAAAGGTTCCTCTTTTTTTTTATTCTATCCTCTTATGCCCCTATCCCTCTATTCCAGCCCCCTCTCTGTTTCCCCAATTTAAAAAGAGAGAAAACAATATTTATGGTTATCTTCCTGTTGGAAGTTCCAAGAAGGTCAATGCCTCCAAAGTATTTCGAACATCTACCCTTCAAAGGTATAGTAATAAAAGCAATGTCTTCTTGTATCATTAACCAGGGTGGAGAGACGATATTGACTTAATGCTTATTATCCATCTCCCCAGTCCACAGAATGGAGGACTGAGGGACAGCATAGTTATTTGAAAACTGTGAACTGCACACTTAGGGTTACTGAATGGAGTGTAGGAAGTATAAATCTCATGCAAGGTTGCAACATCAACTACCATTTTCTTGAAAAAAGATTTACAACCATTTGCAAAATTCGTTCACTTGGCAGTGGCAATAGACGGGTGGAAGGTTAGAGTATTTTGAAAATTTTGAGAGAAGTGGAGGAAAATATTCTCATTGCTTCTGACAGGCAGAAACACAGATTCAGTGATCTATAGAGTCCTGTAATAAGATGCAATCAGAATCCCTGGTTTTCAGGGACCACATTAGTCATTAATCTGCTATATTTTAAAAGGTGCCAAGTCTGACAGACAGTGTGCAGAGCATGCGTGACATGAGTGCTGGATTAAGAGTCTGGGTACCTGAGTTCGAATCTTGTCACTTACTACCAGTATCACCTTAGGGAAGTTGCTTAACTATTCTGAGCTTCAGTTCTCTTCATTTGTAAAAATGAGAAGATTAAACTAGATGACTTATAAGGTTTCTTCTATCCTGAGTTCTGTGATTGGGTCATTAGGGAGAATGACATTGGCTGGCTATGTAAATAAACATCTCTATAAGGACTGGACTTTCTTTGTGCTAGGTGCCATAAACAATATGTTTTCCCTCAAATGAAGATAGATTATATCTCAAACAGAGGACAAGTTCATCAGTCAGATATGGAGGGGAAATAAATGAAAGCCCATTCATCCTGACACGAGATTACCCCAGTCAGGAATGAAAGACCAGTAAACCCCCCAGATTAACAGCTGGGTAAATACTAGCTGTCTCAGGCAAAGCTGCCCAGGGGCAAATTCTGGCTTCATATAAATTCAACAGGGAAGCAACTGGATGCAGATGAGAGATTTACGCAGGGTGCAAAAATTTGCTCAGAAGTGTCAAAGATAGAACCTAAGAGGAGTAGTTTAAAATGAGACCATCTAGGAGAAATGGCTTGAAAAACATGAAATGGACAAATAAACACAAAAAACAAAATTAAAAAACCCAACAACAAGAGCAAAACCCCCAAACTCAGAAGCTCATGGGAAGCCTAGGAAGGACTCATTACTAAATGCATTTTTAAAAGAAGACACATGAACATTAAATATTGGAAGGCAAAATGGACCCTTATTTAATAAGAAGACCTTCAAAATTGATTTGGATAAAATAAAATTTAAAAAGCCTGTGGTTTCTTTAGGGCATATTCAGCAGAACCTGGATGCTGGGCTAACTTCCGAGCTTTCCCTTCTGTTCAGGGTGTGTTGTTCAACTATGCCAGCACAAATCATTATGAAATCATATACATTATAAATGAAATAAAAGAAATAAACAAAGCACACTATATTTCTTTGCCAGCAACCTGGAGTCTTGGTTTAGAGTAAATGTACTTTCCTTCACAGCCAGAAAACAGAATTAAATAAAAAATTAAGTTAGAGGGAGAAATGAATTTCATCAAAATTGTGCTGGATAATCTAACTTGGATCTTGAAGGCAACAGCAGCTGCCACTTGTGTAGCACTGTAGTATCAGAATTTATGTTTACTCATAAATAGCATAAACATTACAAGAATTTTGGCAAAATATTTACTTAATGGGGTATTTACTTTATATTTCTTAAAGTAGTTGTGAATCAGTTATCTTGTTGGATTTTCCCAAAACTCTGTCATGTAAATAAAACCACAATGATTATCCCCATTAGACAGAAGAGGAAACTGAGACCCAGAGAAGTTACATGATTTCTTAGTGGTATAGCTAGAACTATAATCAGACTTTCTGAATTCCAATTAATTCCAATTCAATTCAACAAACCACAGTATCTCTTTAGTCAGGCATTCACAGTCACCTGATGGGAATGGGGGTGGGGGACAAAGACGAGTTTGAGGAGCTAATCACAAAAGGGGCGCACAAAAATAAGGAGGACAGCTCACATGTGAATGTTACAAATCTTACAAATGTGAATGTTACAAAGACCTTTCTTCACGACATCATGGCTAAGCAGGTGTTACTAGTAGTGTCGTAAGTAGTAATAGTAGCAGCAGTAGCAGTAGTAAGTAGTGTAGTAATAGTAAAAGAAGTAGTAGTAGTAGTGTAGTAATAGTAAAAGTAGTAGTAATAGTAGTAGTAGTAGTAATGTAGTAATAGTAAAAGAAGTAATGGTAGTAGTAGTAGTAGTAGTAGTAGTAGTAGTGTAGTAATAGTAAAAAGTAGTAGTATAGTAATAATAAAAGTAGTAGTAGTAGTAGTAGTAGTAGTAGTAGTAGTAGTAGTAGTGGTAGTCATCTCATTTTGTAGATGAAAAAATGGTCTGGGGTGGGAAGGACAGCTAAGGCTAAGTGGCTTGCTCATCATCACAAAGTGTCAGAGCTAGTATTTGAACTCCTATCTTTGGATTGAGATTCCAGCTTACTTTCTACCACACGACATCCTTAGCAGTTAATATGGGAGTTTTCCTCAAATAAAAGGTCTATCTGAGAGTCCTTCTAAGGGTACTGCACCTTTAGGATTCTATGAGATGGTAGAAAGAGGACTGGATTTGGAGTAAGGGAGCCTGGGTTCAAATCTCTGTTCTGATCCTTATCACCTACCTGTGTGACCTTGGTTTTAAGTCACGTCAACTCTCTGCAATTTAGTTTCCTTCTCTGTAAAGTGAGGAATTTTAAAAATTATGAATAATAACCAAGTGCTTTACATTAGTTTATCTCACTTGATCCTCACAACAACCCTGCAACGTAAGAGATATAATTATCCTATTTCTAGAGGAAGAAACTGAGGCTACATGGGATTAAGGGATGTGTAAGGGATTACACATCCCTTAAGTAAGGGATTACTTATGGTTCTCACAGTAAGTAAGAGGAAGGATTTGAATTCAGTTCCAATACTGTCCACTCTTGAAGGGCTTTGCCATTCTAAATCCTAAGATTACCTTGCTGAAGCAGTTTAAAGGAATGAAATGTCTTTTTTTTTTTCCCCTTAAGATAGATGCCATCCTTATAATGTAAGAGGGAAAAGAACACTTGGGAATATGTGGGTACATCAAACTTAAGTATCTTAACTTATTCAGAATATTCAGGTAGGCACAGATTGGAGATTGCACATTTGAATCTTGGAAACCATTGTTTTGAGAATCCAATGGTGTTTTAAGTCATTCTCCAAATATGAAAAGGAATTGCTGTAGTAATCAATTCCTTTTATTTGTTCTTTCTTTTGTCTTTGTCACTTACATAGAAATAGAAAACAAATTATAGCCACCCTATAGCTCTGACAAGTCAGAATAATTTAGTTTCAATAGACTTGGTGATACTGTTTAAACCTGGAAAGTTAATAAACATGGATTTGTAGAATTAAAAATATTGAACTATTGGAGTGCTACCAACTCACAAAATTAAAGTTTTATAACTCAAAGTCAAAGACTGTGTTCCACAGTTTAAATATTTCATATCTGACATTTTCCAACTCGACAACGTGAAGTCTGATTTTGATTTTTCAATCCAGTATGAGTTTTGGAGTTTAATTCAAAATCAGGATAAAACCAGTTCTGAAACTACCTTCTTTTTCTGCCTTCCCTTGTCCCTTCTGCCTTCTTCATACCCACACTTCACTTGAGACACCAACTTCTGCAGCTAAACCAAACTAAGTGTTTGGTGAAATCTTCTAAAATGTGACTACCAGTGATACTGGGTCATATGGTCATAGTCTTCCATGTGGTTGACATGCTAATATATTATTTTATTAAATATTTTCAAAGAAACAGTTTGAAATATATTTTGAATTACTCCATCTGCCATCTAGAGTTATGCTGACTTTCTGTAAGCAAAGAAATTGTACTGCCCATATGTATGATTGACTAGGGCTTTGAGTTGTCTTCTCCTGATCATCATAGATGTAGAGACTTGTTTTTCTCACTGATGAGTGCTTTTGGTATGAACTCAGTTATGCTAAGAATTAGTCTTTACTGTTGGAAGCTTAAAGTCAGTTGAGTGTTTGCTGTCTGTCTTATCCTTCCTTCCCTCTGAAGCCACTGACATCTATTAAAAGTATATACTTCTAAAGATGTAGATAACTAAAAGGAAATTCCAGGATTAGTCAGTTAGGGAAAGATATGCAGATTGATGTTAGCCCACGTGGCTAAAAAGTGTCTTTTGTTGAGATAGTTGGAGGATACCTCACTGAACTAAGTACTATTTTGGCTATAGGGAAATTCAATATGTCATCACAAATCAATAATTCTGCATTTAATAAATGGTCAGCTATGTGGGTGGAAATGTGAGCATGAATTCCATGTCATGAGAGCTTTAGGAACAGCAGATAAAGACACCTATTCATTAGCTATAATGTAGAGCAAAGCAGAAGTCTGCCCTTGAAGGCACTGGAGAGGATGTGATAACATTTTTTTTTGCCAGATCTAATAACTATAATTCTAAAAACTCCACCCATTTTCTGAGAAATTTGTCTTCCTCAGAATCCTAATAAAATCCTAAAGGTGTCCCCCATTTTTAATGTGTCTAAGTTACCACAACTCTCTGCCAGCTAAATCATAATGAGGAGGAAATATTACACCTACTTTCCTAATCTTTCAGCTCTTTTTACAAAAAGAATTTTTTTTTCACTTTTCCTACTGAAGTTAAGCGAAGACTGACTGATTACTAACTGCAAGGCAGCTAGGATAGCATATGATCCATTTTGATGTCAAATACACTTTCAGAGTAAGTGGTGAGAGTAACACATATCATTTCACAGATAATGTTTTAATATCCTGCATTGAATAAAACTTTTTTTTAATCAAGTTGCAATGGTAGCAGAGAACTCCATCCACCAGGGGCTGGGGGGTTGCAGATGGCTGCATGACTCTAAATGTTCAAGCTTGACTGACCCATTTCATCAGTACTGTCAGAGCCTTGCACTGATACATGTTGACAACATTTAATCTTAAAAAATTGAAAGAAATGAATTAATATGCAAATTTCATCAGCTTTGTAATAAAAATGTCCTTGAAAAAAAACAGTGAACATGACCCCCGAGGAATTGTGTGAATTATCCCAGCTCAATTCTTTAAGTTAGTCAGAGGTACGCAGGTCCGCAAGGAAATCAGTGCAGATTTGACTTGGAAATAATTATGATGAAGAACAAAACACAAGCAGGTTGAATAAATGTAACAACTTGGGAAAAAGTCTTAGTCCTGTTTGTTATTCACTTTGAATTAACAGGATTAGGTTTGGTTTTTGAAAATAAAGGAACATTGCCGTGTAATTTTAACACCTAAGTAATGTGAAAACAATATTTTTATGCTATCATTTTTAGTAGATATTAGAAATTACAACTGGCAAAATCAAGTCTTTTTTTTTTCATAAGCTATAGTTTCAGATATAGGAGTTGGCTACCTGAAGCCCTTCTACAGCAGTGTGTGTATGTGGAACTCAGACTGGTTGTTTTGACTAAAATTATGAAATAGTTCAATAAAGCAATGATTTTTTTTTTGGCCATCAAATCATTTGGTTGTTTTGGTGTCATGTGGATTCATGGCCCTGGTCTCTTCAAATAAAGGCTGATTTGTGATCAGTCTCTCTTCAAAAGGAACACTGGAATTAATCTGTGAATCACAAATCCAGACCATAGGAAAAAGGCTTCTCCACACTGCCATGTGACTCTAAGCTCCCTTCTTGTGGCCCAGAGTAGACTCACATTGGTACTGCAGTTGTCAAGTTACTGAGGCCAGGAATACCTATAGTAAGCAGAGACTGAGCAAATGTCACTGCCAAAAAGGAAATGTTCAAGGAATATTCTAGACCACAAACAGGTGGGGGAGAGGGGGAAGAGAAAAAGAGAGAGAGACAGAGAGACAGAGACAGAGAGAGACAGAGAGACAGAGAGAGACAGAGAGAAGCAAGACAGAGAGAGATAAAGACAGATAGATAGAGACAGAGAGAGAGAGAAGGAGAGACAGGGAGAGAGAGAGAGAGAGACAGAGACAGAGACAGAGACAGAGATTGTCTTTAAGCAGGGAGTTTTGCCTATGTTGACACCAGAAGTTTTCTGGAATGCAAAACCAATGTGCTCAAGGTTTGAAACAACCTTAAGCACTACTACCACCCATCACCCCCTTTTTCCTTTAAATTCTCATTCATTTAAAGAGGAAGGAAGGAAGTTGTTAACCCCAGTCAAAGCGGTTTTGCTTTTCAACTCCTAACCGTAACTATGTACCAATGTTAGAAATGTTTTCTCTCCTACATCAGACCCCAGCTTTGGAGTGTGTGAGAGGAGTTTACACTGCTATCAAACAGCCTCTCCTCTCTCCCTCCTGGGTTTTTGTCAAAGATGAGGTCGGCACACATTACCTCAAAGCTCCATTTAAGACATCTGAGGGTGCCCCCCAACTCAAAAGGCTTTAAGTACTCACTGTCAAATTCAGAACCTTGCTACCCCACCCCGATGACTTTGGGTGAAACCCCAAATATGTCCTGTTCACAGCTGGGAAAATTTAGTATAATCTTTTAGATTCTTTGAAATACTGTAAGTCTGATTCCATATATTCTTGGAAGACGGAAGCCCTGTAAAACAGACGGATGGCCAACCAAATTAATCTAGTGCGTGAGTCTTCGTGGTTCTCTACAAAAGGCTTCTTAAGTTTCTCCTTTTCTTTTTTAATCTACAATCAGTGAAATCCTACTTTTATTGTGCCCTTTTGCACCTGTATGCATAAAATGAATAACCCCACAGTTTAATTATGCAATATGCTATCAGTTTGGAGATGATATAAAGTTGCAGATAGAGAAAGAATAAAAACCCCTTTTGGAATCCAAAATTAATATATGTCAAACTCAGGGTAAATATTAATCTTTTGGAAACATTTCTCTAAAATACATGTTCCTTTATCATCTGGTGCATCAAGATCACTTGGAGGGAGGGAGGGAATGGTTTTGGGGGGGGAAGGCATTTGGTTAACACGCTGCAGAACAGCACTCTCTATTCCACCTCTCTTCAGGCTATTCCTGAAAGATCTGAACAGTTGTATAACAATGAAAAATGGGCAATACTTGTGGGGCATCGCCTGCACTCACATACCTCCGCCCACGCATTCATCATTCCGCAGGTATTGTCAGCGAAAGTTTAATTGCATAAACACTCTGTAACTGTCCTGTCATATTTCTTGTCAGTCTGGATTCCCTCTCTGGGCTCACTATCTCACAAAACTATAATTGAATTGCTACCAAATCACAAGAGGCCCCCCCCTCCAAATAAAATCTTTATGAATAGAATTTGTTTCCTATCAGCCGATTTGACAAATTGTGGCAGAGGGAAGGCCTCTGTGATAATTTCCGAGTTTATTCTAAACCCGGCTATTTGCTGTTTGCTCTTATCTGTTCTTTAGAATTTTAAAGCCTTGGTGTGTGTGTGTGTGTGTGTGTGTGTGTTTGTGTCGATGGCGGGGGCGGGGTAGAAATATCAATATCCACAGCAACCCTAAGGAATTCTATGGTAATATTTTTGCAGGTGCTGAAGAGGCCAGCAGGGGGGAAAAAAAGGAGAAGAAGATTGTCTTTGCCCTCCTGTGAAATGGCACCATTGCTAACTGAAAGAATTCCAGACTAATGATGAATTAAATTCTGTATGTCAAAACGAACAGGTCTCATTCTCTCCCTACCCCCACCATGGGTGGGCTTAAGTGTGTGGCCTTTAGTCTAGGAATTGGCAAAATGCCTCACTTTATATATTTTACTTATTCTTTGATAGGCCAAGCTTTTTTTTTTTTGGAGGGGGGGTAGTTGTTATCATTGTGAACACTACTGAGCACATCCCTTAGCAGGTTTTGAAGGCAGTGACCAAAAAAAAAAAACCTGATAAAAATATATGACACTGGATTTGCCTAAACATATCATCATGAAACTTTAATGCAAATTAGAATGTATTAAATTTTAATATTTTCAGAAAATGTAAAAATAAAATATAGTTGATGTGAATCAAAGATTGCATTTAGTCTGATTTGCATTTTTATTTTACCCTAATGCATCCTAGAAAAATGTCACCAAAAAAAAGCCCCCTAGAAAAGGTCAAAACATCAGCCATTTTACTTTGTAATTCCATTGGTGCTGTGGCCATGAGACATGGCTCTTGGTGAATAACTTTCAAATGGGATGGGGCTTGAACCAGATTGACAACTGTCTGATTGTTTATGTTTTTTAGATGTGCTTATCAAGATCACATAGGATTGATGGGTGTTTTTAAATGAAGTTATGTTTTTGCAACAGACTTAATTTAGGACTAAGGTTAAGGCTTAGGATAAATGAGTGCATTAGATGATTAAAGAACATTTGTCTTGTGGGACACTTAAGTCATTTGTTTATGACACTTGAAAACAAGCTTGGGAAAAAAAAAGCACCATAGGTTTAATGTATCTATTTTATACAAATGTTAAACTAAAACTAATGACTTTTTTAACGGAACTCTGAGATATGCCACTTCACTAAACATCCAGGGGCAGAATAAAACGTGCAGTGAAGTAAACATGATGAAATAAAGTACTGAAATATTGCTTTTGTCTCTAAATTGTATATGTTCTATGTATACATATATACATGTGTGTATATATAAAATATGTATGTGTATGTATTTATATTCTATACATGCATATAAATGTATGTGCATATATGAAATGTGTGTCTATATTATATATGTATATATGAATGTGTGTATAGATGTACATGTGTGTTCCAAAAGTCTTTTATTGGTTATTGCTTTGTCGTAGAAGAAACCATGTACTCTACTCCCCTCCACCCCCACCCCCCAAATGTTCTCATTTAATTTTAAAAAGTATGGGAAGCTTTTTAAAAATTTTTTTTGGATGGCACAATGGATGGGGCTATCATGCTGCCCTGCACTTGGTATGATAAAATACCTTGTCATGGGGGACTGGATGGCTCGGGGGATTGGTAATGGGATATACAGAGCCTTTCACCCCGGGTCACTGGTTTGAATTTTGCCCAGGTTGGCAGTGACTAAAAGTCATTAACATCTCATGGCTGCTTGGTGGCCTATGTGAAATGAGTTTCTTAATTTATTTATTTAAGTCCATATATGGGGCCTATGGCTGGGACCTATGGGCATCTCTCTCTCTCTCTCTCTCTCTCTCTCTCTCTCTCTCTCTCTCCACACACACAGTACACCATCAGAACCCTAATAATCTTAGTTACCTAGACTCATGATTAACTGAAGTCACACTGTAGGCCTTCCCCACCAAATAGATCGATTTATTCAAAGTTCAAATGAAAATCTAAGCTTCCCTCCTCTCCCCACCACCTGCCTAGCTTAGATCATCACAGGTCAGGGAACTGGATGAGAAAGCAGGTTTGGTGGTTACAGGGCCTTGAGGTCACAGCAGAGACCACATCTACAACCACAGGACTGCCAGAGACATCTGCCAGACTGCCTTCTGGATGTTTCTCAACTAGCATGGATACAGGCCTTACGATCACAGATTTAGAATTAGAAGCAACTTTAGGGATCATTTGGACCAACTTCCTCTTTTTTTTCTTTTTTCACAGATGAGGGATCTGAAGGCCAGAGAGGGGAGTTGATTTGCCTCAGGTCCCCCAACTACGAGACTAAGCCAGAATTTGAATTTGGGATCTTAAACTTCAAATCCAGCCTCTTCGCTCTATGCATTGCTGCCTCCTCCAGGGCCCAAGGAACACAGTCAGCGTCCATGGCTGTTTCTATATGAAGGGCAGTGGAAGTGGTAGCATTTCAAAGAAATGAATTGTTATTATTTTCACAAGTATCTGGTCTTTTATACAACATGTTAGGCACACCATGTTATGCATCATCAAGAAGTCGGGCTGGAAACTGCAAAGACTTAGATGAGAACAGCGGTTCTATCTTAAAGCAGGACTAGGGGAGTTTCCTGGCTAAAGCACAGAGGAGTTAACTGGTATTTCTTGGGGTCTAGAGCCTAGGAGAAGCAATAGGTACGTTAAAATCTTGACACCAAGACTTTTATATGGATGGAGTGCTTTAAGAATTGCCCAAGTACAGCACAGAAGAAATATGGTTAGAAAATATTTCACATTACAAATATATATATATGGATATATATAATATACACACGTATATGTGTAGATAGTTACATACACACATATATGTATGTGTATATATACATATATATGCATATGTGTGTATGTTGTTGTTTTCAGTCATTTCAGTCATTTCTGACTCTTCATGACCTCATTTGTGATTTTCTTGGCAGAGATACTGGAATAATTTCCCATTTCCTTCTCTAGCTCATTTTACAGATGAGGAAAGTGAGGCAAAAAGGGTTAAGTGACATGCCCAAGCTGGTAAGCATCTTAGGCCACATTTGAACTCATGAAGATGAGTCTTCCTAATTCCAAGATCAGTGCTCTGTCCATTGCGTCACCTATGCTATGTATGTATATGTATATGTTTGGGCATATATATGTATGTGTGTGTGTGTGTGTGTGTGCATATGTATGTATGTATATATGTATAGTGCAGTGGAGAGAGTGCCAGGCCTAAAGTTAGGAAGACTCATCTTCTTGAGTTCAAATCTATATGATAGCTCTACAAAATAATATGAAGTTCCCTTATGAAAAATAGATTTGATTTATTTGGCTTGTCCCCAAGTAGCAAAATTGATAGAGAAGCTTATTTTTTGCTCAAGATAAGGGGAAAAGCCCTTGCCATTCCATTCAAACATTTGCATTGGGAAGTAGTGGATGACTTTCATTCATGGTCTTTAAGCAGAGGCTCAGGTATGTTGTAGTAAGGATTCCTTTGTAGCTACAAGTTGTATTTGATGGCCACTAAGGTCCCTTCCAGCTCCAAAATTTTGTGGTTTATGTGTTTTACTAACCCCTCATTATATTCAAGACAATGGACTAGATACTGGTGATATGAAGCAAAAATGTAATAATCCCTTTCATTATACTTGGGGGATATGACATATTATGTTCACAGAAAAATATAGAACAAGGTAGAGATGATACTAATTAGAGTTGTCCTACAGTAGATTGGGCTGCCCTTGTGAGGAGGGGATGGAACCTCCCCATCATCACATAAATGGAGGCTTGTCAGGGATGCTGTGGATAGAATTTGGGATTTCATTAGGATTTGGACTAGATAATTCCAAAGATCTCTTCCCACTGTACTTGCCAAATCCAATGGCCTTTTTTCATTCCCAGCATCCTTTGCTCTTCTGCAGCATCTGACACTAATGGCCATCCACCTTGGAGTCAGGAGAGACCTGAGTTAAAATCCCATTCCTAATACTAGCTGTTTAACCCTGGGCAAATAAATTAAGCCCTTTGATCTTTGGTTTACCCATCTTTAAATTGGAATTAATGATCCCTTAAGTATTTGCCTCATAGGACTGTTGTGAGGATTGGCTAAAATAATATATTTTGCATAATTTGAAATACTACAAAAGTATCAGTAGTAATAGGAGTTCTTACCTTTTGTTAATTATTATTGTTGTTGCTGTTATTCCTTTGCATCGCATGACATTGAACTCTCCTGGTTCTCTTACCTACAAATGATTCCATTTCTGCCTTCTTTGCTAATTCTGCTTCCTTTCCCTGACTCTCCTATATAGCCACTTGCCATAATTCTGTCCTTCAATCTCTCTCCTCTCCTTTTCTCTCTTGTCCCCTCTCATTCCCTCTTGTCTCCTCTCCTCCCCTCTTATCTCATCTCCTTTCCTTTCTCCTCTCATCCCCTCATCCCCTCTCCTTTCCATATATCTCCCTTGGTATGAGCCCTTCCCACATCTTCAACTTTCACCACTACTCCTATATCAATACCTTCAATTTTGATCCCATTCTTGTGCCCCTAACCTGCATTTCTATGTGCCTACTGGAAATATTCACCTGGATGATAACACATCTGACTCAACATGTTCCAATGCAAATTCTTTTCTTGAAAATCTCCTCTTCTCCCTGACTTGTTTATTTTCATAAATGGCATACTAGTCACCAGATCACTCAGGCTGAAGACCTAAGAATAATCTTTGACTCCTCTCTCCTGCTTCCACATTCAATCACATGCCACTAACAGTAATACCAACACTTACAAGTTTATTTAGTGATTTAAAGTTTACAAAGCATTTTCTGCACAACAATCCTGTAAGGTAGGTCATGCGAGTATTTTTGTGTGTGGGGGATGCTTTGGACCAGTGATTTCATCAGTGTTAAAAATTCCCAGCCTTAGAACCCCTTCCCCAGATATAGATTAACAATGCACCAGAACTTTACAATCTTAAAGTCTTGCTGGGGCACAGAGAGATTAAGTGACTTGCCCATGGTCACACTGCTAGTATTTCACTGAACACGACTTGAACCCTGGTCTTCCAGACTCCAAGACTAGCCCTTTATCCACTGGGTCAAGTATTGCCTCAGTGCAAGTAACATTTGTTTTCCAGATGAAGAAACTGAGGCTTGGAGAGGTGAATGATTTGCCCATGATGACACAATTCACAAGTGTCGGATCAGTAATTTAAATCCAGGTTTTCTGTCTCTAATTCTAGTGGTCTTTCCACTAAACCACATCAACTCTTGAGATGCCAAAGCCACTCAATTCTACATCTGAAATATGCCACATCTGTCTTTGCTTTCTCTTTACGTTGCCACCTAGGTGGTGCAGTGGATAGAGTGCTGGTCCTGGGATCAGGAAGATGTGAGTTCAAACCTGGCCCCAGACACGAGCTGTGTGACCCTGGGCAGGTCACTTAACCTTTTGCCTCAATTCTCTCATCTGTAAAATAAGGATAATAACACCTGCCTTCCAATGTTGTTGTGGGGATCAAATGAGATAATAATTGTAAAGTGCTCAGCTGCATAGTAGTGATCACTTTATAAATGTTAGTTATTGTCATTATGATTAGTCTAAAACTTCATTACATCCTGTCTGGACTACTGCAATTGGACTTAACTAGTCTCCCTTCAGTCTCTCTCCATTGCAATCCATTTTACACACCACTGTCAAATTAATCTTTCTAATTCACATATCTGATTTGTGTAATTCCATTATTGAAAATGAAACTCTCCCTAGCCTGATACAACAGGGCGCTAAACTTCCTCCTTGTCCTTATCTCCTGTCATTTCCCCTTCATGTAGTTCACATCCCATCCCACCAAACAACCTGAACCACCTTCCACAAACATTCCTTTGCTGACCCGTTTCTCTGCTTCTGCTCATCCTTTGTCCTGAGGTTCAAATGTCCTCCCCTTCCAATCTCCACTTGCTGAAGTCTCACCCATCATTCTAGGCCTAACTCACATGGCACTTCCTTCATGAAGTCTTCCCTGATCTCTCCTTCCTTAGATCTTATATAGTACACTGTACTTTCATGCACTTTTCTTCTATTTGTATTATAGTTATTATTATGCAAATCTTGTCTCCCCTGTAAATCCCCACCCATATACACCTACCGACATGCACAGATGCTAAATTGTAAGCTCCCAGAAGGAAGGCACTTATGCCTTATATATCTATGCATTTAATTCAGCGTCTAGTGCAGTGCCTTGCCTCCAATGGGCATTTAATAACTATAGAATTAAATTTATTCAATTGGGTAAAATGGGTATATGTAGTATATTTCAACTGATACACAGTAAAAATATATGACCAGAAGATGATGTAAACATCTCTCCTAACTCTTTATTCTTCCAAAGTCTGGACCAGTTGCTTTAGTAAATTATAAAATAATACTTCACATCTGTAATGCTTTAGAGTTAACAAAGTAAGAACCTTGTGAGGTAAGAAGTTGAAATATTATCACTCTCATTTAAAGGAAGATACCAAGCATTTACGTAGTGCCTACAATGTGCCAGGCACTGTGCTAAGTACTTTACAAATATTATCTCATTCGTTCCTCACAACAACCCTGGGAGGTAGGTGCTATTATTATTCCCATTTTACAGATGAAGTAACTGAGGCAAATAGTGGTTAAGTAACTTAATTTTTGAACTTAATTTTTCCTGGATGACCATGCCAGTCATCCTGACCTATGTCTTGCCACTGGACTTCGATGACTCTGGAGAAGAGAGTGAGGCTAATGACTTTGCACAGCTCTGCCTCACTTAAATCTAATTTACGCACAAGTCAAGACATCACCCTCGTGATGTCATTGGTCCTTTTTGAGAATGAAGAATGAACATCAACGATTTTTCCTGACTCTAGGACAGGTGCTTTAGGTCTAGGTAAAGACAATAAACAATTCTATCTCTTGGAAAATTAGACCCAAAAAAATGCAGAGCACCCCAGCCTATCTGTTTCACAGTTTACCTTGCCTGCTCCAACAGCCTGCCCTACTCTAGGCAACTCCTCTAGTTTTGGCACATGGACCACTCTGTGAAGAAGGAGGAAATAACTGTATTCTCCATCCCCCAAGACCTGATGCTTAAAACCTACTTGAGAAACTTCTGCTGCCCTTCACCAGTTTCAGTGACCTGAATCCATGGTGAAACAGGCAGGAGACTGCAAGTCTTCATGGAAATTTCCAGTGCACAATGTGCAAAACAGCAGAAAGGGCAAAAAGATAATATTTCAGTTGGGCCTGTCCATGCATGTGCCCAGACGTGGAGGTCCTGGCTTTGGGGTGAGTTTTGTCCATCCTCTAATTGTTCAGATGCTATTGCCTAGAGAATGGGGGAAAGGAGATGCTGTGTGGGGAGGAAAGGAGATAGTATGACATGTCTAATTATAACATCATAATTTAAAGCAGCAAGAGAACTTAGGAGGTCATCTAGTCCAACTTCCTCTTTTATTAGCTAGGTGGCACAGTGGATAGAGAGCTAGAATGAAGAGTTTGGCAGGTTTGAGTTCAAATGCTGCCCCAGATACTTACTGAAGCATGGAGAAATTAAGTCACTTGACCAAAGTCACAAAGCTAGTAAGTATCTGAAGCAGATTTTTTTTTTTTTTTGGAGATACGTTCTTTATATCTTACCCAGGCTGGAAGAGCAACAGCCACTCACTGACCTTATTTTAATAATGATTGCCACAGAAGTTGCTCCCAGGGGCTTACCATATTGACTTGGGTAGATTTAGTGAGGACCCCTGATCAGTTTAATACATTCTAGCTTGGAACTCCTGAGATCAAAAGATCTATCAGTTTCAGCCTCCTAGGTAGCAGAGATTACAGACATATACCATCACATTAGGCGGAACACACGTCCATTGCTATTTCTTCTCAATGCCAGATTGTGGATCCAGGTCACTGAAACTGGTGATGATTAAATGAAGGGCTGCAAAAGTTTGTCAAGTAGGTTTTAGACATCAGGTCTTAGGGGATGGAGAATACAGTTATTCCCTGAAGAACTACAGTTATTCCCTCCTTCTTCACAAAGCATCCATGTCCCAACACTAGAGAAGTGGATGGAGTCCATTGCTACCTCTCAAACAGTAACATTGGCACTATCTACCTCCCTAGATTTTTCTGAAGAAGGGGCTTTATAAGCTTTAAAGCACTATTGGAATGGAAAACTATGATGATTATATGTGTGGTGAGTATGCAAGAAATAGAAAAATTGCTTGAGGATGGTGTCCAATGTGTTGAATTTATCCTCTATAAAAAGTCTCTGGGAAGACACGGGCAAAAGTCACAGTGTGGGAAAGCATGGGTATATTGCTATCTACAACCGATGAAGGCAATGAGTGTTGTAAGATACTATTAAGATGGTCCATTTTGGCAATGTTTTAATTTTTGAAAAATGTCATCCTATAAAAGGGCTATAACTATTATCCAAGGAATGTTACCATATAAGGGAAAAGAGGCATCGCTCATGCTCACCTTTAGAGTCGAATGAATCCACTTTAGAACAGAAAGCCTAGACTAACACTGATTTGCTTTTTTGAATTATCTTATCATTTTGTCAGGGCAACATCAGGTAAAGAACAGGACTCAGAGTGAGGAAGGCCTGGGTTCAAGTCCTGCTTGTGACATATTAACGGTTAGCTTGGGCAAGTCACTTAACTTTTTAGCACTTTGTCTAGGCAACTCTGAGGCCCTGTCTTTTTAAATTAGTAATTATTAAACACCTACTATGTGTTGGGTATTGTTCCAAATGCTGGGGATACAAAGAAAGGCAGAAGATAGTCTCTCCTAATCTAATGGGAGAAATAGCATGTTAACAACTAGGTACAAACTTTGAGGAGGTGCTTACCAGCATTAGTAGATTGAGTTTCTTCATATGGGAGTTCTCAAAAACAATGAAATCATGGATTTGTTTAAAAAAAAAAACCCCAAACCCCCAAACTTCCAAACCTGTGTGCATAGTGATTTCTGCTTAGAGAAGAAGGCTCTCTTCTCTACCCCAGAGGACCTGCTGGTTACTTTTCTCCCAAGGTCCCTTCTCGCTCTTCTGTTCTTCAGCCCTTGTACTCTCCTCTCCTCCAGCTCAGCCCTGAACTGTTAGAGGTTCCGTTCTAATCTTGGCTCAGCAACTGACTCAGGTGGCCTTGGGCTACCACTTGCACAGTCTGTGATTCATTTTGCTTAGCTGTAAAGCAGGGATAACGGCACTGACCTCCCTCAGAGGGAGATAGTGTGAATTAACTCCTGTAATTACCAGTTGGTGTGCTCTGGATACATGAAGTGCTCTATTAATGCCAACTATTATCATAGCAGCCCCAGGAACAGCTTTGTTTCAAAAGAACAAGGCTCACAGAAGATCTGCTTGGCAAAACACTGACAACCGAATGTTGCAAACTTTGCACAGAAGCAATATTTCCAGCATTTTCCCCAAAGCAATCGTGAGTAAATTGCTCACTAGGGGTGGAAACGGTTTTCGACCAATTTTGCCTCTTCTGATCTATGCACCCTGCAAGGCTTAGTCAATGCCAGGTAACTTATCCTTTGTAAGTCTACTGTTTAGTGCAGATGAGGAACCCAGAATGGTATAATTTTGACAAGAGAGAGATTTCTGTGTAGTGGTATGTATTAAGAATAAATGACTTGTGTGCTTTGTTCAAGAAGGTAAGAGCTTTATAAACTGAACCTATAAATTGTAATTATCAAGCATCCAACTTGGACATGTTTTGTTGAAATGCAGAGAAAAAATAGGTTTCCTGTTAGCAACTTAGCTTGAGCTTTATTTTATAGAAACACTAAAAAAAATTTCCCCTCATCACCACAGGTAAGGAAACAGCAGAATTATGATCTAGAGAGCTAGGAAATAACTGCCTCAAAATAATGGGTTTAAAAATAATATTGATTTTCTATTATTATTATTATTGTAGGCTTAGAAAAATTGGCCCTTATAATTTAACGTCTTGTTTATTTTGATAAGAGAGGTCTCTCCTCCAATTATTCTACGCATTACTTGCCACTCTTCCATGATATCACTGTATTCACTTGCATGAGAATCATACTTTTTGAACTGCAAAAGGGGGGTACTGATTATTAGAAAGAGAATTGGGGACGCAAGGACAGACAAATACTACAGAATCTGATTCCTGGAAAGAAAAGAGAGTCCGTTTTTCTACAATCAGAGCAACCTCATCGGCAAGTTCTTTCCATTTTGAAATGGTAGCGAGAACAAGATCCAAAGAGCTGGGGTGAGTGGCTTAGGCCTGCAATCATGGGGTACAGTAGCTAGACCTGAAGAGTAGCTTATTTATGGGTAGGAGAGAATTGACTTTTTGAGTGATTTCTCCAGAAAGAAGTGCTAGAAACACCAGGGTATTTTGAACAATATCTTATCCCCAGTAATAAGCACATATGTAGATCATAGGGGGCACAGCTAAAATGCAGGTGACGTATACTTGATCGATACGTACCATTAGATTATAAGCTCTTTGAGGGCAAGAACTGTCTTTTGCTTCTTTTTGTATCTTTAAGTGCTAGCACAATGCCTGGCACATAGTAGTAGCTTAATAAATGTTTATAGATTGACTTCTAGTAGCTATATACTTGGATAAAACAAGAAAGAAAGTATGGCCACCTAGCTCTCATTGTAGAAGACGTCTTCTAACTCTGTCGGGGGTGCTGTTGAAAATGAGATTGCCATTTTTGCTAGCATATAAAGGGGCTTTGACTATTATCCAAGGGATGTTACTGTATAAAGGAAAATAGGTGCTGCTCATGTTCACCTTTAGAGCCAAATGAATTCACTTCAGAACAGAAAGCCTAGACTAATACTAATTTGCTTTTTTGAATTTATTCATCATTTTCTCAGAGCAACATCAAATAGATTTTGTAATGAAATAGGGAGAAATAGAAACATTTTATTTCTAAAGATGAACAATAATTAAGGTACATATACTGCCCTCAGGACTTTTTTTCCCCTTTAATGAGAACATTGCCAAAATGCACCACTTTAAAATTACCTTATAACTTTCATCGGTAACAATGAAACCAGTCCAGCTAAACTGTTATGTTCAACACTTATACATGCAGATGTTATTAACCGAAGTAAGACTGGCTTATGGTGACATGTACCCTCCTGACTTTTTGTTCTAGCTATAGTAGAGACAAATTTCACATTCAATCCATCAGAGATAACCATGGTAAGTTATCTGATGGATTTATCTTTGCTTATGTTGTATGAATATGGAAGGGAATTAAATGTGTGTTTACAGTTTGATAAACATTCAACATAAATTACACATTTTAATTTCATTTATTAGTTAGGGACTATGGAAAGTGGGGATTTCATAGCATACAAACTGCCATGCAGATTGAAGGATTAGACAGGCTCCTGAAAAGGTGCGCTAATTGTAAGCACAAAATCCATTCTGATTTTAAAGCAGTCACTACATGATTTGGTACTTGGAGTTTAAGTAAAGTAGAAGTGAAATCAGGATCAACCAAATGACTATGTGATAGAGAGGAAGACCGTTTCAGGTGGGGAATTTACTCAGAGAACTCTGAAATCCTGCCAGCCCATCACTGTGACGGGGAATAACCCCAGAGCAAATACCTTTCCTTACCATTTGAATACTTAATACTGAGGTCGGGAGCACCATGCTATCCTTTCACAAAGCTCTCTTTATCATGTTAAGGAAACAGGCCAGTCCTTGTAGCATTAGCATGAGTATAAGTCTTCCCCTCCCTCTCGGATCCCCCCCACCCCGATATTATCTTACCACATAATGATTCCAAAAATCTCACAGAGATTAATGGTGATCACATAATTCCAGAAAGTCAGTACTCTATATGTAGAAATATATTGGCAATAAAAACCAGTCACTGTTGTGCCTTTTCCCCAGTAGGGGATCTCTCACTTTTCTTTGATTTTTAAAGGCTTCAGATCAATAACTGGAGTGACATTATTAACAGCTCCCTCAACACCTTGGCCAGCACTAATATTAAATCCATTATACCTTCTGTTTGACATTTGCAGTACAGCAGAAAGTGCTGTAGATACAGTTACACTGTCTTGGGACCAGGGTTGGATGCTGGGTTAGTAAGATGGTTTCCCTTGCCTGACTTCTAAATTCAGCTCATTGATAGGAAACTGGAGCTATTTCAGAAAACTACACTAGGCAGTAAATAATTCAACTGTCAAAGTACAGGTATCTCCCATCCATGTGGCTTTTGGAACAAAGCACTGAGCCAGTCTTCAAATGAATGCTGAAATTCCTTCTTGTTTCCTTTGTCTGCCATTTGTACTGGTTATCCCGTCATCTATTGGGGGACCTTCTAATGAACTCCTTAGAGAGATGAACATGAAGGTCTGCAAAAATGAGCTGCTTCTGTTCTTTCCAGTCAGAGCAGGATCTGATCAGATTTCCTTAATCTCGTAGGCATAAGCATCTGTGTAAGGGCCTCCATGATTCCGTTTTGATAATGAAGATGTCTATTAAGTTTAGTAATTTCGGCAACATATAATGGTGCACGCACACGCGTGCGCACACACACACACCCACACCCCCCACACACACACACCACATAGCAAATGAGTATCTCAACTTAATTCCTTTTTACCCCGTAGCAGTCTTGCTTCCAGTTAAAACTTTTAAAGGAAGCCTTACAGTCAGTATCTCAGAGAATCAATGGGTTAAATTTGCTGTTGTAGTTATTCTTCACCCAAAGTACTGTCTCATACATTTTGCTAAGTTGTCTAAATCCTGGTTTAGTATTGATTTCTCCCTCTATGAGCTCTCACCCATTCAATAAGCTGCAAGGACCCTTGTCCTGGCTCAATTCACTCTAAAGCAGGGCTGGGATATGTTATTCTTGACGGGAGACCTACAGTTAGGAGCTTATTACCAAGGAAGCTAAAAACAGCTTTCACAACAGAAAAGGAAACTTTTTCTTTAAAAATTAAAAAAATAAATAAAAAGGACAATTGACCACAGTTGTTCTATGACCTAACCTCAGAAATAGGGCCCTTTGGTTTGACAATGTTTCTAAATTTCTCTAGCATTCCTTGGAAACAGCTAGTTTTCCATTTATTGAGCACTTAACAGTAGCTATGCTGAATTTATTAAAAGAAGAGTATGGCAATCATAATTCCAAGACTTGTGGAACCATTAAAAGAAATGAAAAGATATAAGAAGATCTATGGAGAGTAAATTAAGCATTCAGGCTGTATGGTCCAGAGATTCCGAGCTCGACAATATCATGGGAGCCTGCAGGTTAAGGAAAGCATTCTCCAAAATGGCCAAATCATCCTTTAAAGGGGGGTAATCTTTAACTTGATAATTGTTTTTAACCCAGGCAATACATTTCCTTTTCATATGCCCTGAGAGTTTCTTTAGGATCTAAGGGCTAAATATTAAAAGAAATATCATATTTACTCAACTATCAAGAAAGACACATGCATACATACAAAGTATATATTTGGGTTGGCTGTATAGTCAAGATCTTTCTTTTTATTATTTCCTTTCATTATCTTCAGACTGATTTAAGACAAGACAATCAAAGGACTGGCTGCTCAAAGCAAGAGAATTCTTATTACAGCCCAGTATCATTGCCTCTTAGGCTAGTTTAGTCTCTTATTTCCTTTTATTATAATGCCAAATGTTATTTAGATTTCAGTCATTTAGTAATGCTACACTGAACACATCACAAGGCTTCTGAAAAATTCCACACCTAGCCTCTTCATTTTCATAATACTAATATATTTGTAGACCTTTCCCCCAAATTACACTGCTATTTAAAAAAAAATCTGTGTCTTAACATAGTTTAAAAGATTATGTTGCTATGAACATAAACACTCTTCCACGTTATTAAGATTCAGAAAATCTAGTTAAAATTCCTTTAGCTGTTAAGAAACATAAGCAGCTTTGGGATGTAGTGCCTGACACTAACTTTTTAACTAATTCTCTTAGAGGGATCATCTGCATTAGTGAAGATATTTGGTTAAAGGTAGCACCTTCAGCAGCTTTTCAGTACTTGAGCAGTCAATCTCAATGTTATTAAGAACTGAAGGTCTGAAATGGCCCAAACCAAGGATTTTCAACAGAAAGAAGATATAACATTCACCCAAAGGACTCCTGAATTACATGCAAGGAGGGGAGAAACTCTTCTTATTAGGGCTGCAGTGGCAATAGAGAAAACTGTTATTTGGTAATGACACTCATGCTTTTTACTTCTACTGGGCAGCAAAGGAAGCTCTTGAGGAGAGTAGGGGAAAGAAACTCAGGCAAAATGGCTGCCTTTTTCAGGCAGTGAGCCTTCTGTGTGAAAAAGACCAGCACTCCACTTTGAAACAGAGAAGGATTTGCCAAGTTCTAGGGCTATCTGTGGATAGGAAGGTAATAACGGATGGGAGAAGAAAGATGAGCACTCTAAGAATTTGATGAGAGTCATTTTGTCTGGATGGATACTTATAGAATGTGTGGGATTTCAAAGTGGCATTAATATCAAAACTAGACCTATTTTGATATTCATGACAATTTGGGACCAGGAACATTTCAGTTGCAATGTGTGATGAGTTCTTGGACCTACCTTGTGACAGAGGTTGCTTCCAGGAGGAAGGGTACTGAAGGAAAAGGACTAGCAAACAATTGGTTTCTTTAGGTTTGTGCCCAGGGGTTTATAAATTATAAACCTTCCACGCCACTAAGCTGTGGCCAGTCTAGAATAACAACATCTGTAGAGGCCAGAGTCTACTTCTATTCCTTTCTATTATTAGGGAATAGGGACTGGTTCAACATTTCCCAAAGGTAATAGTCTTCTTTTTCCTTCTTTCTTATTTCGTAAGAAAACCTACTGTGTAAAGGCTAGATGCAGTCAGTAACTTCCTGAAGGGGCCTGGAAAGACTTATTTTCTTTCTTTATCAGCTCAAGGGCTCCAATATTAACCTTGAGATTTGTTTCTTCATTTTTCTCTCCTAATAAAATATTTTTTTGCCTTATGAATCTGTTTTAAAACAACAGATCAAGTACAGTACAAACATCTTTAAAGAGTACAAAAATAATTTCCTAAGTAAGCAAATAAAACTTTGCACTTCAAATCAGGCCTTGATTCATTAAAAATCTTAAACTTCTCATGAGAAAAATTAACATTTAAACCACTGCTGCTTGGCCAAGCACTCCACCACACAAGAATATGAAATATCTCCTCTAAAAAAGTACAAAAAGGACAAAACCACAAATGTGGAACTTCAATTAATTTAAAGCCCCAATCAGCAAAGAATAAATCCTTCGCAGATCTAATTACCAGAGCTCTCGGAAGACCCAGGCCGACCAGCCAATCTTCCCCGTGTTTGAACAGCTTGATGAACTAGGGGACTGATGGATATCAAGTCATTTTGTTTAATTTATAAATGGATTTTCCCCTAATACTTAAATTATCATCAGTACAACACAATGAAAATGGGAACATTCTGAATGCAAAGTCTATAAGAGGCCTGGAAGGAATCCCAATGAGGAATGTCACCTCTGTTCATTCCTCTATACAATTGATCTAATTAAATACTGAGGGTGGAAAGGCAGTTTAAAATGTAGCCATTACTGTTTTCTTTTTAGCCTTAATTTATCTGTTCACATCTTTCAAGTACCTTCTGATGCTAAAAAAAAAAAAAGGAACTAAGAATTCTGCATGTGCCCAGTACTTTTCATTCTACACAAACCTATTCATAGATTTTGCTGAATAATAAATAAGTACATTGCATTTAGCCACTGTAACAATCCAAGAAGAGGGTATTCTAAATCAGAACCTTTTTCAGTCATTTGAAAGAAAAACTAAAGAAACTAATGCCTTTTGTATGTATTGTTCAACCAAAATTAGATCCTTGCTATTATACTTATTAAAATGTCTCTTTATTTTCAAATCTCTTCCTGATTTAATTACTGCATGGAACTGAAAGCCTTGCACAGCATTGTTAAATACCATTAGACCTATTTATAGTCTCTTCACACCAGCAACTTGAGCTCAATCATTTGGTAAAGGTCCTGCCCGCCAACCCACTCATTGTGATTGCAATTCCCACCTGGCTCAGGGGTCTCAGACTGAGAAGATGAAGACGCTGAGCTGGCTCCATCCTCTGCTGTCCCCTGTGAGAGGAGGCCTCGCCCGGGCGGAAGCTTCATGCCCAGCTGCTCTGCCATTTCCACATGGTCTCCTGGGTGGACATAGTCAAATACACTGCTGCCTGTCAGTTCCACCTAGGAGGACAAAAGAAATGGTGGGAAAGGATGAAAAGAAGGAAAAGAGAAGGGTCATTTGGTTTTTCATTTCCAACTTCAAGACACTATTAAATTAGGCACTGAATAGAAATGCAAATATGGTTCAGTCCAAGAAACACAGGCTATATTAGCAGTCAACCTAGACCCAGTTTTGATTAGGCCTAAGGTGTGGGTTACAGAAGCATCACTGAACCCGAAAGAAAGTGAGGGTGTTTCTATACTTATGTGGCAAATATTTAGCCCTGTTTAAAATGTGAAAAAAGAAAGTCCTAGTAAAAACCTTTGGCTTTTAAAACTAGATTATTGGCACCAAAGATTTGAACATTTGGCATTGTATAGACCAAGTATCTGGATAATTAACTGGACAGTTCAGTTTTCAGTGAGAACTGGATTCATGTAGATATGGCCCTGGTTTATTTCAGCTTTCTTGGATGCATTTTTATACATGTAGGCAGTACAAAGGGCTTATTTCTATGTAAATTTAAATGTAAAAAAGTGCTATTTAGGAATATATAAGAAGACATAATGTTTTCATTAAATATTACTCATTAGCTCTGTAATCACATGGAGAATTTTCCACAGGAAAAAGGTCAGCTTCGATCTAAGCCAGTGAGTTGTTTTTTTTTTTTTTTCCTGCTGGTATCAGCTTGTTCTGACTTCAATCTAATAAAATAGATGGTACAAACCTCCTTGAGGGTAGTTTTTTTATGTTTTGTTTTGTATGTGGTTAGACTGCCTACCAACACAGAGCAATGAATGCAAGAACGTCTGAGAAGCCAGACTCTGGTTAAAATCCTGCACGGTTCACCGATGTCAGAGGTGGTCCCAGTATGGATTTTGAGCTGTATAAGGGGGCAATTGCTACTACAAGGATTGGGTTAATTTCAGTAAGCCACCCACCCCCCTCCATTGTGTATCTCTCATTTTCTTTCAAGTACAGCAATAATGCTGCTGAAAGAAATGCAGTGGGGTTACAAGTACTACAGAAAAGAGAGAGATATCAGCAATAGGACAAGAAAAAGCCGTTTTCCAGGTCACTAATGGACTTTTCCTGTCCTGAGTAGTTTAATAGTTAGTAGATCAGCTAACACAGGCTATGGAAGCTTGCTTCCCTTTACTTCTCACAAGTTACTGAGTGGGATCTACCCATGAGAACATCAGGTGTACTGGAGATTCCTTGGATTTAGAGTAAAGAGGATTTAGGGTCATGTCTCAGCTCTGACACTCACTGTGTGACTCCGGAGGAGTCACTTACCCTCTCTGGGCCTTAGCTTCTTCAATTGTAAAATGAACGGGTCAGGCTAGGTGATCTCTAAGGACCCTGACAGTTCTATGTTCCCTGATCCTGTGACCTTTCTTTCCTTTCTTTCTCTTTCCTTTGTCATCCCTCCAAATTTAAATTTGGCTCTTTGGTATCCCAGGCAAGCTGTTACAAGGGTATCTGGAAGCATATCACTGGAAGCTATCATGTTTTGCATGGGACTCCCAGTACGGGTAAAATCATCACAACTACTTCCAGACACCGTTTGATTAAAATCTTAACAGACAACACATCTCTCATATCTGTCAATTAAAAGCAGGAAGGCTGAAGAAATGGGAAGCTGATTTCAGTTTAGTTACCCGTACTTCCCGAAAGAGGCTTACTTACCTCTTGCCAAAAATGAGGTACGTTCTCATGGTTATTAAATGGCACTCTGCTATGATATTATTTGTCTACTGACTATATCATTTTACAGTAACTATTTCATTCATCTGGTATTGTTACAGAGTCTAAATCAGGATTCATAAGTGATCAGTTCCTTTCCTCTGGGAGGGAGGGATTACATGTAAATAATCCCTTTAATGTACGCATTGCCTCTAAGCGTTTCACACAGCAATAAATTGGTAAACTGAATTTGAGCAATTAAGAAATTAAATGAAACTAATAAAATGCGTATTTTAATATTTCTTGATGGTTATTTTGTTTGGGGATTAGCGAATATGAGAAAGTCGCTCTCATCTTGCATGGAGGCAAATTGTAGCACTTTAATAAACTATTTCTGTCGGTTTCCTTAAACTCTATCTTTTATTTAATACCACAACACGCCTTTCGGCACAGGCCACAGATTGTGATAAGCTGACAACATCGGAGTGGAAAACACTTTAGATTTCCCAGGTTCCTGATTATTAAACATTCACACAGACCCTTCTTGGTCCCTCAGCTGCTAACGCCTTCTCTCTCAGACAGCCTTCTATTGACTCTGTTTATAGCAAGTATGAAGACCTCGTCATTTATATACTGCCTCCCCCATTAAAATGTAAGCTCCTTGAGGTCAGGTACTGTTTTTGCTTTTCTTTGTAGCACAGGACCCGGCACACAGTAAGTGCTTTTAAATGACTGACCGCCTGACATGGGGTTACTCTTTACTTTTGTTATTCAGTCCTTTCAGTAGTAATCAACTCTCTGTGACCCCATTTGGGGTTTTTCTCAGCAAAGATACTGGAATGGTTTGCCATTTCCTTCTCCAGCTCATTTTACAGATGAGGAAACTGAGACAAATAGGGTTAAGTGATTTGTTCAGGGTCACAAAGCTAGTAAGTATCTGGAGGTGATTTGAACTCAGGAAGATGAATCTTCCTGACTCTAGGCCCAGTACTCACCTAGTGCCACCTAGCTGTCTCTGTGGAGAAAGTAGTCACAAGTAAATGTTGGTCAAGTGGCAATGATAGTAATAATAATAATAATAACTAATATTAATGTAGCACTTCAAGGCTTACAAAGCATTTTACATAAGGTATTTCATTTGATCCTCACAATAACCCTGTGAGGGAGGTACTATCATTGCTCCCATTTTATAATAAATCTGAGGCCTCATGGGAGAGATTAAGTGATGTGCTTAGGATCATACAGCTAGTGAGTGTCTGGATTCAAATTCAGGTCTTCCTGATTGCAAGTCCAGTGCTCTATTCATTACCCCATTTAGCTTCAACAAAGGTCACTAACTAGGAGGAGAGAGGAGGTCAAGTTCAAGTTCAAGACCATGGGGCTCAGGTCTTAGGGAGAGGGACCCAAAGAATTCATCTTACCCTAGATAAGCATACCTCAGTGTCACTGACTTTAGTTATTCTACCACTGAAATGGTCAGCGTAAAAAATTTTTGCTATGCTTGATGGGAAGATTCAGTGAAGGGGTGATTATTTTACCCATAAAATGATCATAAGGTTTAGTGTTACATAAGTAAATTTTTCTAGCATCCACAATCATTTATACAGTGAGCAGAATTTTATGTAGACAGACTTTATCTACACTTGCATTCCTATTAGAAGCATCAGTGAATCCAACTTATACTACAGGCATATGATCTGGGCGAGAAGTCCTGCTTCACCCCAGGAGGGTGGTGAATATGCATGGGATCCCAGAATAGTAAAATCTGATATTTAGTTAGCATTCTAGGATTTGAAAAGTATTTGCCATACCTTATTTTACACAAGCTTCACAACAACCCTAAGAAGTAGGTATCATAAGGGTTATCACCCCCATTTTACAGATGAAGAAACTGAGGGTCAGAGATAGTAAGTGACATGCCTGTGGTCACACAACCATAAGTTGATAAGTGATAGATCCTAGGTTCAAACTCAAATATTGCTGATTTAAGTTATAGTAGATAGTGCAGGCAATAAGAGTGCTGGGCCTGGAATCAGGAAGATCTGAACTCAAATGTAACCTCAGACACGTACCAGCCGTGTGATCCTGGGAAGGTCAGTTAACTTTTGTTTACTTTAGTTTCCTCAACTATGAAAGGGGGATAATAACAGTACCTACTTTGCAGGGTTGTTGTGAGGATCAAATGAGATAATAACTGTATGTAATGAGATAGCACATAGTAGGCACTACATATTCCTTTCCTTTCCCCCTAGTCTAACCAACTCATTTTGCAGTTAAGGAAACTGCATGTCTTGGAAGTTAAATGACTTGGCAAGTTCATACAGGTAAACTTCACAGGTGATATTTGAACCCTGGTCTTGTGATGCTCTTTTTACTATGCCATGTTCCACTTCTATTTGCCAAACATTTCAAGATGCTGCTCATAAATAACAGATAACAGTTACAGACCACTTTTGGGATCAAAAAGTTCACATGCGCGCACGCGCGCGCGCACACACACACACAGAGTCCTGTTTGATTCTCACGATAACTCCATGATGTACTACAGTTATTATTATGCTTATTTTACAAATGAGGAAATTGAGGCTCAGAGAGAATTGAGTGATTTGCTCTGTCATCTAGTTAGTTAAGTTCCAGAGGTGAGATTTGAACTCAGGTCTTTCCTGATCCCACATCTAGCACAATTCTCACCACTGGTCTCTATCCTGTGGTAACTTGATCAGCTCATGAGTTGCTTTCATTCTCCTCCCTTCACTCCAGGTCTAAACAAAGATGAATTGATAAGTAGATCTTTTCAAAGAGAGTTTATTCTCCTGTGTCCAGAACCCTGGATAGTAATCCAAATTACAATCCACACATGTATAGCATTTGAAAGCTCACAAAATATTTTCTTTATAAAAGCCTCATGAAGTGAATAGTGGAAGTATTTGTATTCTCATTTTACAAATGAGAAGACTGAGGTTCACACAGATTGCATGAAGGTCATGTAGCCAGTGTCAGAACTATAGAAAAATTTTGTTTTCTTTGATGCTAAGTCCACATATTCTCAATTTAGTTCTGTTGTTTTTTCCTCTTTGTGTGACTTTGAGTAAGTTGGTTACCCTGTCTTGGCCTTACTTACTGCATATATAAAATGAGGGAGTTAGACTTTAGGGTATCTACAATGCTTTCCTACTCTCAATCTATGATTCTGTAATCCTAGAAAGAATGGGGCCAGGTAACAAAACAAAGTAGGGCTACCATTCCCTAGAAATGGGGTTCTAGCGAAAGCTCATTCACAACACCAGTGTCCAATATCATTATATTGAGAAAATTCTTTCATCTAGTCCAATCCTCTCATTTTAAAGATGAGGAAAATGAGCCCTAGAGACAAGCAGTGCAGTCAAGATTTGAACTTACACCCACTGACTCCAGATAGACTTTTATCGTCTGTACCACAATGCCTCCCAATTAAATTCAGCAACATTTCTTAAGTACCTACTATGCACAAGGTAGTTCAAGTTGTTGTTGCTGTTCAGTTATGTCTGACTTTTCATGATCCCATTTGGGTTTTCTTGGCAACAATAATTGGAGTGGTTTGCCATTTCTTTCTCCTATTCATTTATAGATGAGAAACTGAGGGTTAAGTGACTTGCTCAGGGTCACACAGTTAGTAAGTGCCTGAGGCCACATTTGAACTCAGATCTTCCCGATTCTAGGCCTGGCGCTCTATCAACTGTACCGCTTAGCTGCCCAAGGAGTTGTACTTCAAGTAGCCAGTGCCAAAACTCCTTGTACACCTTGCTACATCATCATAGTTGTAGCTTCATGCACCTGTTACTGGGCCAATACAGTTTTTGCTCTACTGAATTAATTGTAGTTATAGTAAAAGGGAGTGCCCTAAAAAAAATTATCTGTCAACATTTTGGGATTTGGGGTCCTTAATGGCTATTGCCAGGCCTGGATCAGGATCACAGACAGTGTCTAGATGCTGTCAATATTCCTCTAGTTTTATAGCAACTTATTCTTGACTTTTATCTGCAACTACAAAATCTACTTGTATTTATACTCATGAGTTCTACCATAAAAACACCTCTCTTATAGATGTTCTCTATTCATTGCGAAGTGAAGACACTGGAAAGTGAGTCAAAATGTTACATATTTTAAGAAACTCAAATTACATCATTCAACAAATCGTTACTAAATGTCTTCTGCATGCTGAGCCCTCAAGGTGCTGAGGGAGGCATAAAATTATCCTAAGACTCACTCTCTACTCTCATGGAGCTTGTAGTCTAGTATAGTATAGGGGGCAGGAGGAGTATACAATATCCTTACGGAATCTCAGGGACCCTAAACTTTAAGATGAAACTGAAATAATGATATCACTGAAAAGAAATATCAATGAGACTCAGGCACCAGCATCATCTTTGTGGTCACATTGTGTTTGGGGTATGTGGTCACTTTACAAAAAGAACAGGGGAAGTTGTTGATTTCGATAAAACACACCTTCTGGATAGTGTAACTTTATTCTGTTTCAGTAGGCCATGTAGTTTGAGCAAGAGGTTTCTGAGCTCTTCACGTCTCTAGACTTTCTTTCTGGTGTGTAGATTTCCAAAGAAGGAAGAAAGGGGGCAGAGTCCAGCTGCTCTGTCCTCTATGCCCAACAGAATGCCTAATTATTGCCGTCTTGATCATAAAGAAGAGAAAGGAGGTAAAGAAATGGGCTCAATGCCAAAAGCAATACTGGCAATGAATTCTGCAATGGAGACAGAATACCAGACTTAAGGAGTGAACAAACAGCTTTAGACTCACTCTCACAATGGATGCTGTTAGAAGAGTAACAACTGAAGCAAAGGTCCCCTTAGGAAGCAGGAAAGAGAGCTTATATTTCCTGTGTACTCTCCTCCGTTTCTACGATGCAAGCAAGAATAATCTTGTCCAGTTTCTGTGCCACAACATGCCTCCATTCTGGCCCCGCAAAGTCCCTTGCCTTCTTTTTCACTGTAACTGCTCTTCTAGCTTCTTGCCTCATAGTTGCTGTGTGGTGGGACTGTCCCTGAGCCATCATTTTTAGGGTCCCATTGCTATGAAAACTCTCTTCTGGGGCCCACCTCTCACCCAAATTTTGGGTTCTGGCTAGATTCTCTAGAAGAGGAGCTGCCCCCTCTTTCCCTAGAATGTCTGCACAAATAGCTGGCCTCTTCCCTGTCTTGATGTTCACTCCTTTTCAGGGCTCTAAAATCCAATTTTGCAAGAATTCTTGGTTATGGCTCTGCTATACTCACTTAGAAAAAAAAATACTGACTCAAGGCTAAATTGAATTCATATTACCATAACACCATACCTCTTCATGGGTACCTTCCCTACTCCACCCCATTCTTTTCAGTTTACATTTATTTGAGTATTGTTTTCTCCCAATAGAATGTAAGCCCCCTGAGGACATGGATAGTTTTTTGGTTTATACTTGTACCCCTAACACTTAATACAGTGTCTGACGTATAATAAGTACTAATAAGTGCCAATTATTGCCTTGTGGTTAGCTCTCTTCTCTTTGGAGACCAGATTCCATTATTTCTCAGTAGTATCCATAAGTAGTCTAATGTCATCCTTCTTAAGGGTCTCTATTGTCCTTCATTGCACAGCACTCTTGGCTTTCTTACGACCATGACCATTTTGCCCTAGTCCCTGGGAACCAAAATCAATCTTTGGAACAGGGGTGGGAAAACTGTGGCCTTCTAGGTCCTCAAGTGTGGTCCTTGGACTAAATCCAAACTTCAGGACACATGTGGCCCTCTAGGTGTGGCCCTTTGACTAAATGCAGTTGGACTGAGGACCTAGAGGGCCATGTGTGCCCTCAAGGCCCCAGGTTCCCCACCCTTGCTCTAGAATGTGGGAACATTCTCTGTTAAATGAAGTTTGGGGGACAGAAAATAGAGAGGTAAACAGGAAAAACAGGCCTCATAACTTCCCTTACAGTACGTCACGGAATCATAGAATCTGAGGTGGAAGATGAGAAAACTGAGACAATAAGAGGAGACATTGAATCCCTTGTCCAAAGTCTAACAGGAGTATTATAAAAGTTCACATACATGGATCCAAGCTTGTTCTTGCTGAGGCCTCTTGTGCTCATCAAAGCCCTGGAAGTTTTCATCATTTTAGACAGTTGATGCCTCAGCCAATAGCAGTAACAACCAATACCTGGCAAGTATTTAGGACAGGTATTATCATCCCCATTTTTCAGATGAGAAAACTGAGGCACAGAGAAATTGAGTTATTTGTCCACAGTCACATGCTATAGCATGAGTGAATCTACTTTGCCATGCTGTCTGTCTAAGTAGGCAGAGATTTATTTTAATATATGTATTTTCATTTCTCCATAATGCTTTCATTTCTAAAAATATGAGGACTAGAAGGATCTTAGAGATCCTCTCATCTAACTCTCTAACTTTCCAGATAAGGAAACACAGGTCCAGAGATGCTATCACTTGTCCAAAATCACCCTGCTAATATAATTACATAATTTTAAATAAGAACAAGGACTAAACATCCAGGTCTCCTGTTACTGAGGCTTATGCTCTTTCCACTAGATCATGATATCATTCTATGGTCACATGTACCTTGTGAGTTGGGCAAGGCAGGTAGTAATGCAGGTCTCCTCCCTTTTAACTCTGTGCTCTTTTCCATTAGGACATGATAAGTAAGGGTAGAAATGACTTCTTTGTTCTAATAGAGTCATAATTAGGAGTTTTTGTGCCCAGGACAAGGGAGAATAGAGTAGGTGGGGGACGGGAGGGCCTCACCTGGGCTGTGTCCACCAAGGGGTTGAAAAATATACCTTCTAACATTGTGAGGTTTCCATATGAAGGACCGGGGGCTGTTGGTGGGGTGAGGCAGGTGGGACAGGGTGGGGAAATGGACCATAGTCTGCTTCCAGGACAGGCCACACATTCTGAGACGAGTCTCCTGTTAGCAAGGGTGGGGCCAAGTGGGGAGCAGTGTATTCATATGTATCCACTTGGGGCAAGGGAAGAAAAATATAGCCTAAGAGTGTGATATTGGCAGCCCCTACATTTTGACATGCTGGGGGGGGTCCACCATAGTTATACTTTTATGTTCTAGAACCTCTAATAGAAGTCTAATGGAATAATGATAATAACTAACATTTATATAGTCTTTACTATGTGTCAGGTACTAGGTTAAGTGCTTTACAATTATTATCTCATTTTATCCTCACAACAATCTGGGAGCTGGGTGCTATTATTATCCCCATTTTACAGATTAGGAAACTGAGGCCAACAAAAGTTAAAATTTCCAAAGCGTTTTGCAATTATTATCTCATTTTATCCTCACAACAACCCTGGGAGGTGCTATCATTATCACCATGAAACTGAGGCAGACAATAGTTAAGTGATTTGCCCAGGGTTACATAGCTAATAAGTGTCCGAGGCTGGATTTGAACTCAGGTCTTACTGACTCTACATCAGATGGTCTATCAACTGCATTACCCAGCTGCCTTTAGGAAGGAAGAAGTCATACAAATGGGGCAAAAGGAACTCGTTCCTTTCTGCCTTCAAATATTTAAAATAAAAAATATATTCCTTATACCTGTACTTGACAATGCACACATTTGGTTTGCTTCATTATCCAGATATATTTCCAGCTACATATTTAGAATTTATACCACTGGGTGGCATTATGTTCGTGCTTCACCTAACTGGTGCCACAATTCACTGTCTGGACTTCTTTGCCAACATTTTCCCACCCTGGAGAAACCTCCCCCCAAGGCTCCATTCTCCTGATTGGTTACACCCTCACTGGGACCATTGAATCAGGAACATTGCCAGTCGTGTGTCTCCTCACTCATGCCTCAACACCCTCTCTGGGCTTCTCTTCAGCATCTTTCTCTCTCCACTGGTACCTTTGGGTCGTGTGCCAATGTATCACCTACAACAAAACAGCTCTGATAGAGTTGGGCTCATGTAACTCTTGGGGGCCAGAAGTCTGTCTGAACTCATCCCCAGGCTGCAGCACAGTGGTCATCTTTCACAATCAACC
>NW_020954572.1:15210976-15247704 GCF_900497805.2 Vombatus ursinus | reverse complement strand
CACCACCAGCAGAAGATTAGAAAAAAAAACCCCACAACATTCTAACATTGATTATTGGTGTGATCTTCTATGCTTAATTATGATATATTCAATGGAAAGTTATAGTTATTTTTCCTCCTAATATTTGCTCTTCTGAAAAATAGAAAGATTATTCTACTGACCTATAACTCTGGGATAATGGGCAAGGGTGAGGTCTTAATTTGAAAAAAAAAAAACATATGTACACATGATTCTTTCTCTTTACATATTGGCATAAAATAGGGCTCCATTTGTTGCTTGTGGAATTCTGAATCATCTTTGCATCACAGAACAAAAAATAAAGCATGACTAGCAGAGTGTTTTTGGACTTCCCCATTTAGCTTGACTTGAAATCAGCTGTTGTTATTGGTCAGTTGTTTCAGTTGTGTCTGACTCTGTGTGACCCTATTTGGAGTTTGCTTGGTAAAGATACTGGAGTGGTTTGCCATTTCCTTCTAATTTTACAGATAAGGCAACTGAGGCAAACAGGGTTAAATGACTGGCCCAGGGTCAGACAGCTAGGAAGTGTCTGAGGCCAGAAATGAACTCAATCCAGGCCTGGCGCTCTATCCACTGTGCCACCTCGCTGCCCATACACAGAGATGGAAAATATCAAACAGGTATTTCTCCTGTTTCATTCTAGAAGACACATTAGAAATACACCAGCAAATGCATAGATAGGCACTGGGTTCTAGAACAAAGTACGCATTACTAAGTGATCATAGTCAGAAAGAGGTTTATTTTTATTTCCTCTTCTCCTCACTCTCCGCCGCTTGCTCCATTCCACTACAACCATCAGCCCCTCTCTCATGACCCACAGTGACCTACAACTCTCATCCTTCCCCCAAATCTATTCCACATTCATTTAGCTGGGATATAATTTGCAAACAAGACACAGTTGATTTGGTAAGTCTGAATTTTTCCTGACCAAAAAAAAAAAAAAGTAAATATGCTATACAGTGGTTTGAGTTGACTTTTACATGCTAGGTCATTGTACCCTGCTGGTAGATAGGATGGGGGACTAATTTGTCTTTTCATACATCAAGCAAGCATGTCAATAGCCTTTGCTTGCCCCCCTGGAGCGGGCAATACTTTCTAACTACAGCGCTGTACTAACAGTGTGACTCATTGAATTCAGGACTCCAGAATGTTTCCTTTGATAGAAGGGGTCCAGTATAAATGAGCAAAGAGGCAGCAACATTGTAAAGTCAACTCCAAAGAAGTACGGCTTAAGTGGATGCTTTTTAAAAGGGGGATTATGGAGCCTATCTTAATTCAACAGGAAGAGCAAGAAGTAATTTTATTCTTCTTAAAAATGAATATTTATTTTTCATATAAAGATTAATACATAGACACATGGATATTTTTAAGAAGGTACATGAGCACACAAAAATCTTTTTTTATTCCAACTCAGTGTATCAAATGGGCACCTACCATCCAGAGTAAGAGTTGCCAATTTCTTTGTGAACAGGAATAATCTTTCATATGCCAGTGCTTGGCGATCTTGGGCTGGAATATAAGTGCTGCAAATAAAATTCCTCTATGGGAAAAGAGTACCCTTTCTGGTTGGGCACTCTGATTCATTGAAAATCCTAAGAAATAATGAAAAGGAGGTCATTGAGTATCATCTATGCCTAGAGGCTGCCAGGCAGCATATTGGATGGAACACTAGACCTTGGATTAGGAATATGTGAGTTCAAATCCAGCCTCAGACATTTACTAGTGTGACATATAAGAAGTTTTAGAGACATAGTTTATGGGTAATTAATCATTTTATTTATCATGCTAATGGATAATTAAAAAAAGGGTCAGTGACACTTTCACATGCCAAAGCCCCTCATGGAACCCACTCACTGTTTATATGTGCTTGGAAGAGTGGGTATTCCTGAGGGTGGTAATCAACTCTGATGGGTTTTACAGGTAATATGAAAATGAATATTATTATGAAAGGAGGGTTTATTCTAATGAGGGTCTGGGGGATGTGACTCTGATCACTCAGTCTTGCTCAAAAAGACTTCTTTCTACTCATATCACCCCATTTAGAGTAATCTAGACAAAAGGGGGAATCCACTTTTACAAAAGACCTGTCTGACTAAAACACAATGGGTTGGAATCCATCAATTCACCTAAACTAGTCTTCCCAATCAGGTGAGATCTGAACAAGATCGAGGAGAACGTTAAGAGAATAAGGAAACAGGAAGGGAAAAATCCTGGATCTCCCCAATAGTAAATGGTTATTAACATAAGAGAGAAACAATAATTTCTTTCACTAGCTGTGCAAAACTTAAGCAAGTCACTTAACCTGTGTTTCAGTTTCCTCATCTGTAAAATGGGGATGATAATTATACCTATCTTTCACAGTTCTTGCAAAGATCAAATTAGATAATATTTGTAAAGCACTTTGTAAACCTTAATACACTATGTAAATGCTAGCTCTTGTGGGCGAGAAGGCACCATGATGGTGGCTATTGCCTTAGAGATCTAGCAGATGACAATAATAGTAATAATTATTATTATTATTAACATATCTAGCAGAAATTAGTTTTCCTTACTCCAGGTCCAGTGCCCTAGTCATTTGCCACTAAGTACCCTTCAAACAGATGAGGCTTTGAGGTCAGCTGGGAGATATTGATTTGTGGGTTGGGGAACACAAAGATGATGTCCCAAGGAAGCAGGCAGTGGAATCTGTGATGTTATTTTTGGCTAACATTTATATTATTGAAGGATAATAACGTGATAAAAGAATAAAATGTAGTAAGATGGGAGATCTCGATTAGCATAGGTTTTCCCTTAGATTTACTGGTATCTTAATGCCATCTTCATAACTTTCTACATGGTGCAGAACTATACTGAATATTTATGAACTGTTTTGACAGAAATTTGATGTTCTTTACTGCTCTGTCTCATTCCATGTATTTGCTGACTTATCTGAAGGGAAAAAATGCATAAAAGCAAGGGGCCTTTTACAGGGATACTTGTATAAATTAGTACAAGAAGAAAGAAAAGTTCCTGTATCAGGATGATGAGGTAGAATGAAAATTCCTGCCAGTACACCTCCTCCCCTCACCAAAGAAAATAATCCTCTGCTTACGAGTGCGTGCCATCTCTCCCAGATGAATTTGAATCTGATGTACAATGCCCAGAGCTTATGGTACTTTTAAAAAAGAATGCATCTACTCCTTGTAAGGTCCAGTGAGGTCAAGTGGTTTCTTACATATTCTCCTAATGGCATACATTGGGTTCAAGGCCTGGCACATATCTTGGAAGAATAAAATTCCAAAAAGAACGTTACGAATTAGTCTGGACCCAGAAAACGAGTCATAGAGTCATAGAATTTAGAGCTGGAAAGGACCTTAGAGATGACTTAGTCTAGACCCCTAATTTTTGCAAAGAAGGAAGCTATGTAAAGTGACTGGTTGAATGGGCACAGCCAGTTAGTGGCAGGTAAAAGATTAGAACTCAGGCCTCTGGAGCTCTAGATCAATATTCTTTTGACTGTACTGTAACTGTCATCCCATCAAGTCTTCTAGGTTGGAAAACTACCCTGTGGGCTTTCTTGTTCCTTAGAAGGATGAAGTAAATGTACAAATTTGGGGAGAAGATTGGGGACATTTATTGTTGTTGTTCAGGCATTTCAGTCATGTCTGACTCTTTGTGACCTCATTTGGGGTTTTCTTGGCAAAGATACTCAAGTGGTTTGCCATTTCCTTCTCCAGCTAATTTTACAAATGAGGAAACTGAGGCAAACAGGGTTAAGTAATTTGCCCAGGGTCACACAGTTAATGAGTGTCTGAGGCCAGATCTGAACTCAGGAAGATGAATTCTCCCGACTCAAGGTCTGGCACTCTATCCACTACACCACCTAGATGCACTAGGACATTTAGGTCATGCCTATTTGTGACCACTGCTCCAGCTAACTTGATCAAGTGCCAATCAGTATTACTGCCAAACTGATAAACTGTCCAAATATGAAAAGTCATCATTCCATAGCACCATCACTTTGGGCTTACAGACCTTGCATCCATTCTCATCCACATATCTCAGGTCAAGTTGATGTCTGCCATATACAAGTTGCTAAACATGAAGTTGATTTAAGAATGTCCTTGGCCATTTTTGTTAGTCCTTGCAGTCTGTGACAGATGCTCTCTGTAATCTATCTGTTTTTCTTTTCTTGTAACCTTCAATCAAGGTAATTTTCCACCCCCACCATATTACAGGAATGTATCTTGCCTGCTTCTAAAATGCTTGTGATGAGTTGGGTCACATTTACACCCTTTGTCCTCTGGCAATGACACTTTTTTTTTTCAGGGAGAAAGATGAGAAGAGAAAAACAGGGAATGCCCTCACTCTGAGTGGAAATTATACCATAAGGATGTTCCTTTGGATAGATGGAACTGTCTAGAGCAGATATCTTTTAAAATTTTATTTTATAAGGCTCCTAGAATTTTGAAGTTTTGGAAAGATAAAGGGTAAGATAGGTCAGCTTTGGTGTATTTTTCAGAGTGTTGGGGAGGAAAGGAATTGATACATTTGGGTTTTACCTCATAGTAAAAAACGAGATGATGCCAAGATATAAACACTAACAAATTTTAAAATAATTGCCATCAATCTGCCTTTAAACAACAAATATGTAGCCACCCACATTGCTTCTCTGCTGTTTCAGTGATGATGAGACCAGGCCACATCTTGTACATTATATTTGCACAATTCATTTGTTATCTTCGAAAAGCACAAAGGTCATTGTTATTCTACATATTGTTATCCTACATATACATATTCTACATATATTCTACATATCTGCACATTGTTATTCTACATCTGGTTATTGACCAGGAAGCATGTTATAAGGGTCTGGACCAGGGGTGGGGAATCTGCTGCCTGGAGGCCACATGTGGCCCTCTAGGTCCTTAGGTGTGGCTCTTTGACTGAGTCCAAGTTTTGTTAAGGGGATTTGTTCTGTAAAACTTGGACTCAGTCAAAGGGCCGCACCTAAGGACCTAGAGGGCCACATGTGGCCTCCAGGCCACAAGGTTACCCACCCCTGGGACTCTAGACACTATCAGATTATCAGCATCAACACACCTTCATCTTTGATCACTTGCAATCTGTAACTCAGGTATAGAAATTTCACTAGTGATTGGGGTTTCTGGCTTTGTGTCTATGAGCAGCTAGGTGGCACAATAGAGAGAGGGCCAGCCTGGAGTTAGGAAGACCTGAGTTTAAATGCAGCCTCAGACACTTACTAGCTAGCTACGGACCCAAGGCAAATCATTTAATCCTGCTTGCCTCAGTTGCCTCATCTGTAAAATGAGCTGGAAAAGGAAATGGCAACTCTGCCTAGAAAACCCCAAATGGGGTCCCAATAAGTTGGACACCACTGAAACAGCTGAATAACAACTGGAGCTACGGGGTAGTATTCTCCCTGTTTCAAATAGTGGCCTACAGTCATGAAGAAATGAAAAGCAATTTTGGCTACATTTTTTTTCAAAGAAAAAGACAATGGAAAAGGAAACCTATGATAAAGATGAGCCCAATTTTCTCCATCTGCTTTCTGGGAGACAGGGTGACCTTATTTTGATTCCAATTACAGTAAAAGAACAGTGTTTATAAGATTAAAGTAACTTTGGTTCTGTTTTATGCATGAATATTGATTTTTAAATAACATTAATAATTGCTGCTTATTTTTTTTTTGAAGGAACTACTTTATGATGGAAGAGTATCAATAGAGGTGGTTAGATGAGTCACAATGCCCAGGTCATACCACAGAGATCATAGCAAAGATTCACATTTGCTACTTAGCAACAAAGACAACAAGGTAGAGAGAAGCTCATTTTGTTCCATACTAAAGAAATATCTCTGTGCAAGGGAAAAGCAAAAAAAAAAAAAAAAAGAGGGACATTTTAAAATATCTTCACAGAAATAGCTTCTCAGGGCACAACATCACATCATTTGGCCATCTCCACGTTTTCTATAAAACTCACTTTCCTAGAGTTATAACTTTATAACTTTAAAATAATAATCATAGCAGGAATAATTCTCCTTTAGAGAATACATTGAGGTTTGTAAATAATTTTGCACCCATCATCTTATTTGAGACTCCTGATGAGGAAGGTGTTGCATTATTACCCCATTTGACAAATGGTGAAGCTAAGTGACTTGCTCATGGTCATGAAGGGAGCAGGTGTCACCAGTGGAATGTAAATCTAGGTGTCCCTGACACCGAGTCCAACAGCCATACGTGGACCACCTTCCTTCATCTTCCTTTAAGTCATGGATACCCTATTGAAGTTTGCTCGCCATTCTTGAAACCTGTACCAAGAGGACTATGTTTAGAGGGTAGAGTTAATACAGTTTCAGATTTTCAGATTCCTTTAGAGAAGCAACCTAGCAGAGTAGATTTAGTGCTAGGCTCAGAGTCAATAAGAACTAGGTTTGAATTTTACCTCCAAAATGTACTAGCTGTGTAACTCCTCAGCTTGTCTCTTAACCTTTATGAGTCTTAGCTTCTCCGTCTGCAAAATGATAGGGTTAGACTAACCGACCTGTAAGATCCCTCCCAGTTCTGCATCTATAGCTCTCTGAGCCTATTGATGATATGTTACGAACGGAGCAGCCAATGACTCAGTGGATTGAGCACTGGGCCTGGAGTCAGGAAGACTGAGTTCAAATCCAGCCTCAGGCACTTACTAGCTGTGTGACCCTGGGCAAGTCACTTAACCCCGTTTGCCTCAGTTTCTCTTCTGTAAAAATGAGCTGGAGAAGGAAATGGCAAACCTCTTCCATATCTTTTGCCAAGAAAACTCCAAATGAGGAAGGGTCAGACATGACTGAAATGATTGAACAATAACAACAACAAATGAGAAGAACACTGTGCTGGTCCTAGCAGAATCACAAAACTTAGAGAAGACACGGTCTCTGTCTCCTTGTAACTTAACAGGTTTCTGTAGAGGATAGAGTGCTAGGTAGAATCAAGAGTTTCTATAATGCCTGAAAGTGTAACAATAGCTCACATTTAAATAATGATAATAGTAGCTAGTATTTACATAGCACTTTAAAATTACATATATGTTCTTATTTTACCCTCACAACAACCCGGGTAGGTAGGTGCTATTATTTTCCTAATTTTACAGATGAGGAAACTGAGGCAGAGGTTAACTGACATACTTCACAGGGTCATTTTGAAGAAAGCACTTTGCAAATGTTTAAGAATGATAGAAATCTGAGTGATCATTATGCAGTCACACATTGCAGATGGCTGGCACTTAGTGTTAAATATTAATATGGAGCCTGATCCTCCTGATCTAACGAAGAAAAATAAAATTATGTCCAGGAACAAAGCATTAGCTTTTTTTTTTAGGAGTTTAGTTTTCTAGGTGGTAAATAGCCTCTTCTTGGGCAACAAGAAACTCTAAATACACTGAGAGAATTAATTCACTTCACGTGGATGAGCACCTTGGTCCTCGAGCATATTTTACTCTCTCAGTGGCTCACCAAAGGATAAGGACCTAAAATACTATTACTAGTATTTCATCTTGGCTGTTGAAACTGCCAAGTGTAGTGGTGTTTTGGGTCATTTTCTATGAAGCAAGTCAATACCTTGAGCACTCTCAAGGTGCCACTTTAAAGGAATAAGTTAAAACCACAGCTTTAATAATAGACTGTAAGTTGCTCTTGGCATAGAGTACGGGCATGTAAATAGAATGGGTAAGGAGAGAAAATAAGGCAAACACCAGAAATCAGTACAGAGACTAAAACGATTAGAGGACAGTGGAGATTAACATAGGAAGGCCAGATTGAAAGGACTGGCAAGGAGAGAAATAAGTGGGGAGGTGAAGATGTCAACATTCTTGGGAGTGGAAATGTGAGATCAAACTAATCAATCAAAAACTTATTAAACATAGATTATATTCACTTGTCTAGAGCAGGTTCTGTGCTGCATAAAACATGGTTCATGTTCTCTAGGAACTTGTAATCTACATGGGATGATAAGAAATACATACTTTGAAAAGTTAACTAATGACATAAAGCAATGGTGACTTGTCCAAAGGATATGAACAAATAAGGAAGAACTGTAAACTTTCATGAACGATGTGAAAGAAATGTTCCAACTTTTCTTATAATAATGAAAGAAATGCAAACTAAGCAACTCTGAGGTTTCACCTCACACTCATCAAAGGGACAATAATAGAAAAAACAATGTTGGAAGGGCTGCAGAAAGACAGGAACACAATACGTTGTTGATGGAGCTGTGAATTGGTCTAACTATTCTAAAAAATATGGAATACTCCTGTCCCGTAAGAAAGGATGAGAAGAAGGCAGCGAGGTGGTACAGGGGACAGAGCACCAGTCCTGGAGTCAGGAGGACCTGAGTTCTAAACTGACCTCAGACACATGATACTCACTAGCTGTGTGACCCTGGGCAAGTCGCTTAACCCTGATTTGTCTCACCAAAAACAAAAACAAACAAGAAAGGATGAGAAGGCTTGTTTTAGGAAAACATGGAAAGACTTGCATGAAATAATGCAGAGTGAAACGAGCAGAACCAAGAGAGCACTGCACACAGTAATAGCAATATTGTTCAAAGAGTAACTGCGAATGACTAAGTTGTTCTGAGTAATTTGATCATTCAAATTAATTATGAAGGACTTATGAAGGAAAACACTATCTACTTCCATAGAAAGAACCAATATATGAAAGTATATATTATATGGTCGCATGTATTTATTATATCAAAAATTGGCTTTGTCTAATGCAAGGTTGAGAGGGAGACAACTCAGAACTCAAAATATAACAAAGAAATAAAATAAAATAAATAATTGGAAGTTATCTATGAAAAATTAAACTTTTTGACTCAGTGTCTCACAACAAGGTGTATATATTATGGAGATCAAAGGCCTTATACGTACTAAAATATTCATAGCAGCATCTTTTAAAATAGCAAAAAACCCCAGAGTGGGTTGCCATTGATTGGTTGAATAAAGTGGGGCATATGAAATGTATTGGAATATCATTGCATTGACAAAATGATAAGAATGAAGAACTTGAAAGAATAGGTATAAACTAAAATAAGAAAATCCAGAAGAGTCATATACATACTGACTACAAAGTAGTAACTGAAAACAATATTAAACAGCAGCCAAACTGAATAACTAATCAATTTTTTTTTGTCCTAGAGAAGAATTGAAGAAATACATTTTCCTGCTCTCAACAGAGAGGTGGGTGACTACAGTTACAAAGTCTTAGATATGTTGTTGGATACAATTTTTATTATTTCACCATTTCTCTTTGTTACAAATTCACTGTTTTTCTTTGTTACAAAGGAAGATTTGATGGATGAGAAAAATTTTGATTGGAAAATTATGTCTAAAAGGAAAAAAGCATCAACACAATTTTTTAAAATATGAGAATATCAAAAGAAATATCATAAGGGAGCACATGATTCAATGTCAAAAATAAGGAGAACAAATTTTGGCATGCTGCCTCATTGTTGTCATTATCATTAATGAAATTATTGACTGCTTTCAAAAAGCTTAAGAAGAACAGGCAGTAAAATTCACTGAGTTCAGAGGAGGATTAAATTATTGTAGATAGAGTGGTTTAGGCAGATGATACCCATGATGGGAAGTGAGAAAAGTCAATTGTTTTTCCTGAAACAGATCAAAAGCTTGAATACAAAGTGATGCAATTAAATAGATTGTAAACTGCCCGAGAGCAGGAAGAGTGCCTACTATTTCTTTCAAATCCCTTGTGAGACCTAGCATAGCACTGAAACCATGACAGATGCTAAATCAATCCTGGCAGATTGATTCATTGATTGATTTTTGGCACTCAGCAGTCAGCTCTCTACTAGTATGCATTAACCTTGTTTTTTGAAAAAATATTGAAGAACAGACTAAATAAATCACATACAGGATGTGTCCTATCTTACTTGGCTCCTCAAGTCCATAGCTCAAAGTCAGCTGCTTGGTACAGACCCAGACAATTGTAAGTGAGGTCCATGGAACCAACTTCCTGCTCCACAAATTTAAGCCCTCAATGTATCTCTTCCCTCATTTGTTTCCATAGTTGACACACAAATTCACTTGTATTTTTTATAGTTTTTCTTATGAAAAAACACATGGATCAATAAAATTCTATAACCTGTCTTTTACCAAGGCACTTTACATTTCCAATCTACCTTGCTGTTTTCTCAAAATAAAGACTGTAGAAGACTTAACATCTGGCTTACTGATTTGCTTTATGATGAGTCCTCAATAGAAGGACTCTGCTTCTTTCAGAATATGAGGGCCCTCAAAAGCACAGGTGGCTGGACAAATGCATTTGGATATATGGCCATGAGGACCATCCCTATTGCACATACTATCCTGGACTAGCCATGCAGGATAGCTCTGTTGTTATTGTATGTCATCTGGGGCAATTGGTCTGATGGTACCAGAAGGAACCATAGCATGGCTCCAGTTCTAAAATTAAGAACAAACTCTTTGCCTATACAGCAAGCACCATCGATATTGCTGCTTTGTTGACTTCATCAGATGAATTTCTTCTTAACATTTTATAGGCTACTTTCTAAATCAGAGGCAGCATGGTATTCTCAAAAGGGCAGTGACTGGAAGCAGATGACTTCATTACAAATTGTAATTCTGCTACTTTTTACCTGTTATCTTAGGCAAATTACTTAACTTTTTAAACTCTATTTCCTTATCTATAAATAGAATGGGTTGGCCTAGATCAGTGATGTCAAACTCAAGTGGAACCATGCATAAGGATCCCTGAGGATTGCATGTTGACTTAGAAAACTATATGTTAACATTATCTACGTTCTATTGTATTTTAATTTATTTTGATAAAGATTTCCCAGTTATATTTTAATCAGATTCTACAGGGAGTGTTTCCTGTTTGGCACCTCTGACTGAGATGACCTTTAAGGTCCCTTTAAGCTCAAATAATCTTGCGATCCTGTGATGCTTCTAGAGATGGCATGCAAATCAATCAACAAGCATATTTATTTTTTAACCCAATATGTGAAAGGCACTATGCTAGGCACTGAATATACAAATACAATTGATGAAAGGAGGCTTACTGGCAAGGGGCTATGGAACTCTAAATTTAGTTAAATTCAATAAATGCTTGTCAAGTACCTAATGTGTGTAAGGCACCCATGTTTCTAGATGCTAAGGATGCAAAGATGAAAAACAACACAGTCCCTATCCTCAAGGGACTTCCAATCTAATAGGAAAGAGGTAAGAGGGATAAAAATACAGTAAAACATGATAGGGCAGAGGCAAGATCAGGACAAAGTACTCTTGGAAAAACTGAGGAGGGAGGGATCAATTTCAGCTGGAGGGAGCCTACCACACCCATCAGTTTAGTTTTTCAAAAAGCAACACAAAGGGAAAAAATACAGGGTTTGGAAAGGGGTTGGGGGTAGGGTAGGGGGAATGAAAACTTACCAAATGTAAAATTGGATTAAGAGTCAATCAAAATCCAACTGTGAATTTATCATTTCAATGAATTTCAATGAATGGTTTAAAATCTGTTTGAAATCTATTTGAAAATGAATATGTAATAATATAGACATATCTCCTTTTCAAAGCCAGTATTGTCAGATGTATTCTGTGCATTATAATTCATGAACAGAGTAGATGACTATTTGAAAAGTATTAAAATGAGCTGACTTTTCAATACAAGTGTCTTCACAATAAGTTTTTCTATTCCAGGCAATTCAGAAACGTAGACAATTGTGCTAGAAAAAATAATATGTATTGTAATATTCATTGTACAGTAGTAGTGTCATAAGTGGCAATTCTGGACATTACAAGAGACACAAGGATTATTTTCTGTGATTGCACAGAGAATACTTGGATTTCTTGTGAAGCTTTTGCATTGGAAATGAGATTCATCAGTCTGAACGGGGCAGGGTTAGAGCCCTTAGCAACATGCTCATTCTGTAGAAGGTCACTCAATAATAACTTCCTCTGCCCTCCAAGCTTATTAAGACTGACTGGCATATATTAATGAAAACACCTGATTCTCCAACCATAAAACCCAGACAAAGACTTTATTTTAATATTAAGGAAGGAACCCTTAATTAGCAGGGTTTCAAAAATGTCAGCTTCTTCTATTAGCTGTTCTGGTCCATCAAAGCCATAATCCCTACTGTCAAATTTCATCACATGATAGACAGTTTGCTAGCTGTCTTTTTTTTTTCTTTTACTGATCATACTGACTGAAGCTTTTTTTATTTTGCCATCACATTTAACAACTTGGTATGCATTTGCCTGCAGTACTCCTGATTTTACCCCCTTTCAAAGAGCCTGCGCACATGTCAGGTATAAAGAGTAAAAACCTGCCGAAACACAAGTATTACATGGGGCTACACATGCATTCTTAGGCATATAATTAAAGCCCACTGGAGGACCTCGGCTGGGTTATATTGATTCCCTTCTTGGGTATGCAAATGGACTGCTGTGAAAACTCTGACAAACAAAACAGGCTCGAGGATGAATTCCCAATTTTGACATGTGAGGAGGGAGGCAAAGGGGTGGGGGAAATGGACAAATGCAGAGAATGCTTCCAGGACCTTTTAAGATAAACATTCATCACTATTAACCAACTGCACACCTGCCTGGCTGGAAGGAATTCATTAGAGCAGTCCTTGCTTTGCATTGCCCTTCAGACAGAAGATAAAATGATTGCATCCAGCGGAAACAGAATAAATACATGGTTCTTAAAGGATTTATGTTTTAATTTGATTCAAAACGTTTATTGTCGATTAAACTCTTGTGTAAATGAAAACCTCCAACCTGTCCATACCAATAGGAATTCCATCCCACAGGAATTTAAGTGATTTGAGGCCAGATATAAGACTTTCCTGGGTCTAATCGGACAAAGATTTAACCTGGTGGCTTTTTTTTTTTTTGTTTAATCTATTTTCTTTAAGACTTTTTTTTTTTTTGCTTGGGAACCCTAAGGAACACATTTTTAAAATGTACGAGTCTATTCAGACAAATAAAGGGGCCATCTGAGCAGGCAGGGGACCTTGTCGACTTGGATGTTTGTTGTTGTTGTTGTTGTTATTTGTCCCTCATTCTGGAAAAGGACCGATGACATCATGAGGGTAATGTCCCGACTTGCTCATGAATTGGATTTACAGGAGGCAGAGCTATGCAAAGTCATAAGCCTCACTCTCTCCTCCAGAGTCATTGAAGTCCAGCGGCAGGACAAAAATCAAGACAACTGATCATGGCCCAGGATGCAGTGGGTGGCCTTGGCTTTTTTTAATTAAGGTCTTTCCCAGATCTCAGTTTATCTGAGGCAATACCCACTCAATGACTAGAGAGTTAAAATCATACCCACTCTCTTAAATGATGGTCAGATATTTTAATTTGAGAGAGGGAAGCCCCACAGAATTTGTTCTTAGCATCATGTAAGCTTTGAGAAGTTAGCAAATTGTATCCATTTATGTTTATTCCAGCAGCCAGGAGTGTCCCCCACTTTGCTTGTACCCTCTGGGCCAATAAACAGATTTGTAAATTGTGAAGAAAATGTTCCCCCCATAAAAAAAGATATATTCATCACTTGCAATCCTCTTCTCCAGGTCTGATTCTCAAGGCTTCTTGTATTTTAATATATCTTTGGCATATCTTTCTCCTTTCTTCTATTACAAATTAACAAAAGGGGTCACTCCATTGTCCAAGATCCTCACAACGGTCATGAGGACCTTTTGTCTTTGTGCTGTCTGATGTGTAGGCAGGGCTTAAGTCTTCCCTATGTAGTTCAGATGGTGACTGGGAATTAAATAGAATTTAAGCCTCTTGAGGGCAGGGAGTGATTTGTGGTTTGCTTTCAAATCATTAGCACCTAACACAGTGCCTTATACATAGTGAGATATGATATAGGAACTGGATCTATGATAATATCAGACAAGAGATAATTAGAGCCTAAAGTAGGGAGAAGGTAACAAAGATCAGGTTTGGTAACTTGGATTAAGTATAGTTTAACCCATGTTATGTTTAGAAAATAGAAATTAAGATTTCATTGATAAGGCATAGCCCTTCCTAGTAAAGATATGCATTATTTACATAATAGTTTGTTTTTTATCTTACTTATGTTTTTCTCATAGTGTAGTATCAGAATGTAGATAGTGCCTTATGAGGAATTTTCTCTAATAATGCAGATTGGACAACTTTTCTGCATTTCATAGTCTCAGAAAAATATTTGGGGGCACTGAGAGGTTAAGTGATTTGCCTGGGATCATCCCACCAATAAGGATGAGAGGTAGACCTTGAATTCAGGATCTCTTTGTTTCAGGGTTGGAATTCTATCCATAATAGACTCTTAATAAATACTTGTTAAATTTGTTCAAATTAAGTTGTTTAACTGAATTAAGGGGCAGCTAGGTGACAGAGTGGATAAAGTACCAGGCCTGGAGTCAGGAAGACTCATCTTCCTGAGTTCAAACCCGGCCTCAGACACTTACTAGCTGTGTGACCCTGGGCAAGTCATTTTACCCTGTCTGCCTCAGTTTCCTCATGTGTAAAATGAGCTGGAGAAGGAAATGGCCAACCATTCCAGTATTTCTGCCAAGAAAATCCAAGTTGGTTCAGGAAAAGTCAGACATGATTGAAATATGACTGAACAACAAAAACTGAATTAAGACAATATTTCACTGTTTCTAAGATCTTCAACCCCTCATGCTGGGAATTCTTCCACCTGCTATTTACCATCAATTTTGACAACTCCATCTTGTACCCTGATATCCTTCCATAGGCAAAGTGATCAAAATACAAGCACCATTTTCTCCCATTTCAACTAACTAATGACTCCTTATGGCCTTAATGCAGCTTTCTTGCTTCCTTGGATGTAATATAAATGGTTGCAGGTATGTTTCCTGGTAACCTATTAGTTGAATTTACAGCCAGCTGTTTCATACTATCTAATAGCTCTAGGTGACTGTCAACAATTACCACTAAGTCCCCTTTTCTCAATTTAATTGCACCATTTAGAAATGAAACGCAGTATTGGGGATTGATGAGTTCCTGTCTTTTTTGCTGGGCACTTAAAGAAACACTCAAATACCACAAGTTCAAAAAGGAAAGAGAAAAAGAACGTATTCCTTCCACACTTAAAAAAAACATGGGAAAAATCACAGCTTTACTAACAATGACTATTTACTGTCGTGCCTCTGATGTCATTTGGGGGACTTTCATACATGAAAGCATGTAGCAGGAATATGGTATCAGGACGCCAGAGTAAAGCAGATGTCATGAATTCTGCCCCAATTCCATCATTAATTTGACTATATTTCTCTCTCTAGGAAACCAGTGTTCACTGAACTTAACACCTTTGAGAAGACATTGAGATTCTGGGTTGTGAGAAGCTACACAAATATGAGGCATTTTTGTATCATCTCCACGAATATTTTTGAACCTTTGTATGGGAACAAAGGAGAAACCCAATTCAAAATTTTGCAAATTTCTCTTGTCCCTATAACAGAGCGATTAAATGAATGAGAGAGGCAGGTCGCAGGACTTTCTGAAAAGGACAATTGTGCTACAACAGCAATCAAACACACACACACACACACACACACACACACATACATACACACACTATAGTAAGCACAAAAATCTACCGAAAAATGTTGTGCTTTAGCTGTCTAGAGTATCTTTCATTTTGGACTGGAAGGACTTTATCTGCATTATTTCTTAGGCACTGCAGCTTCACGAGAAGATGAGCTGAGCTGGAGAACTGGTCCTGGCTGCCATGAGAGTTGATGGTATGTTAAATGAGGCGGGATGGGGAACAGACCATCCTGCACATACCCTGAATCCCCGTCCTATTCTGAGACTACTAGGATTTTTTCTTGACCTGACAGAATGGCACTGATATAAAGAAGTCATTCAAAGGAACAGTTTAGGGATGTCCCCCCAGAATAGTCCAATAATGCAGAATATGCACAGGCCTCACATCTCCACAGCCTGTGGAGATGAACAGGTAGCAAAGAAGGGAACCGAATTCTACATGAGGACTTGTTACCAGAGTACAAGGCTGGGGGAAGGTGCTATTATTCAGAATCAAAGATTTTGACTGATGGGCTAGGCTGGAAGTGTTGAAGCGAAAATGGTAGTATTCAAGCAAAGAGAGGCCATGGCACAATAAGGCCTGGAGAATTACCTGCAAATGGGAAAATCTGGATTACTTTCTATCACCTATGACTGAATTATCTTGGATAATTCCTTCTACCTTTTTTTTTTGGCCTTCTGTTTCCAGACATATCAGGTGTGAGAGCTCCCTGTCGTGCCACTGGGAGGGGATGGATTAGATCAGGGGCTCTTAACTTTTTTTGTTTGTGTTATGGACCCCCTGGGCAATCTGGTGAAGCCTATGGACTTGTTCTCAGAATAATATTTATAAGTGCAAAAAATAAATGGAAGGAAATGTTAAATTTTAGTTAGAGGTTAGTGAAAATAAAGATATATATTTTTTCCTTGTCCAAGTTAACAGACTCCCTAAAATCTATTCATGGATCAGAGTCCATGGATCCCAGGTTAAGAACCTCTAGATTTGATAATCTTATAAAACTAAGTTTTTCAGGAAATACAATCAACACCATTCATCTTCATTTATGCAATTGGGAGGTGAAAATTTTAATGGCCCAGGGAAATAGGGACAGAAAGGGCTCAGAGCCCATTTTGCTTGAAAAGGCTGAGAAAATCAAGAAAACAAGGAAAAGAATATTGTCGGCATCATGGGAAAATGGCTTATGCACTTGGTCAGAGCTTTGGATAGTGTACATTTGGGGTAATGAGGTATTTGTGGTTGGAAAGGTCAGTGTGTCTGTCACCTACAGGAATCAAAAATTGACATTCTTCAACAGGAGCTATCCATTGATGGAGGAGGCTGCCCACTGGCAAGGTTAACCCTATTATTTTGGTACATAATGTGCATAATTGATGCTTGTCTATTTGGACAGTTTTGGGTTACAAATAAATTTGCCAACAGCAGTCAAGGTCACATTGGAATCATTGGGAAGCAAGTCTGGGGGAAAATGAGGATGTCTGTTCAGAAGGAACCTGCCCTGATTTTTTCACTCTGTAATTTAATATCTGCTGTAAGGGATGTTCCCCCATCCAATTGCAATCTCCTTTTTTTTCAATTGCCTCGAAAATGCCATCCTTTTACTCACTGTTGAAAATGGAAATGATTTGCTCTAGGAACTTGTTAATTCATTTTACTGACTGAGGAACCGATGTGTAGGTGACTGGCTCACAATCACGCAGCTGACTCAGTGGCAGAACTGGGAATAAGGGTGTGGAGGAAGGGAACAAGCATTTATTAAGTGCCTACTGTGTGCCAGGCATTGTGCTAAGTGCTTTGCAAATATTATCTCATTTGATCCTCACAACAACACTGTGAGATGAGTGCTATTATGATCCCCATTTTACAGATGAGGAAATTCAGGCCAACAGAAAAGTGACTTGCCAAGAGTCTCACTGCTGATAAGTGTTTGAGGCTGGATTTGAACTGGGAATAACAGTAACAAAAAACAAATCTCATTTACATAGGGTTTTAAAAGCTTGTAGATGGCTTTAAATACATTAATATACATGTTACATTACATTACATGTACTATACATGTAATATATTAGACATAATATACATATATTCTATTAGATATATTATACATTTCATTTTATATTATACATATATTAAAATATAATATACATATTCTATATGCACGCATAGGTATGTATATATATCTAATATATATTAAAGGTAGGTAGGTGGCACAGTGGATGGAGTACTGGATTTGGAATCAGGAAGAGCTGAATTCAGGCCTTGCTTCTGACACCTCCTGGATGTGTAACTCTGGGCAAGTCACTTAGCCTCTGTCTACCTTAGTTTCCTCCTCCATGAAATGGGGATGGTAACAGCACTTACCTCCCAGGGGGGCTGTGAGGATAAAATGAGAAGTTATTTGTAAAGCACTTTGCAAACCTTAAGGCGCTACTTAAATATGAGCTATTACTATTGTTGTTATCTATTTTGAGCCTTGCATTAACCTTCTGAGGTCAGTATTACTATCCCCATTTTACAGATGAGAAAAATGAGGCTTAGCAAGGTAAAATTGTCACATTGCTACTAAGGATCAGAGATGAGGTTTGAATTCTCCTGATTTTCAGACCCATTCTTCTGGGAAACAGATATCATCACTCCACTGCCTACTCTTGTTGGGCCCTTCAGTGGAGTTGGTAAGAGAGACCAGTTTCACTGCATAGCACCAGTGAGTGCCCTATTTCTGTTTTCCCAGAACTCAGAGCTATTCCCATGTGAACTCATTGGAAGATTTTTAATGTATCACAGTCACAATCCTATTGAAACCCTTCACGTTGTGATAACATTCTGATGGAGAAATGGGAATTGGATGCTGAGCTTATCACTTGACTCATTAGCATACTTGCATGAATGAGGATGGGGGGTAGGGGGGCACTTGGGAATGCAGTTGGGATTAAACTGTTAAGCAAGATAACTGTTGGTCCTGAAGATGTTTAGATTGCATGCTTCCAATTTTCACTCCTGCTTACACCAGCAGAAAAAAAAGAATATATAACTCTTTTTTAATAAACAGAAAGCCAGATTTACATTTAATCCAGAAAACAGAATTGAAGGAACAATACCGACACAATTCACTTCAGCTCAATTCAACCAACACTTATTAAGTGCTTACTAGATGGACTGAAGAGGCCTCATGGCTGGTGGATAGAGAACCAGGTTTGGAGTCAGGAAAACCTGTGTTCAAATCCTGCAGGTACCAGCCTCTGACCTTAAGGAGCTTTCATTCTACTCAAAGGGGAACAACCTACATATGAATAAAGAAATGCAAAAGTAATTTCAGGGTTTAGGGTAGAATTCTAGGAAACAGACAAGTCACTAAACTTCTTTTGCCTCCAGCAACTGTCTAGAACCAGAGTAGGGAACCTTTGGCTCGAGGCCATACATGGCCCTCTAAATCCTCAAGTGCAGCCCTTTGACAGAATCCCATTTTAGGATTTGTTCTGTGAAGTTTTGATTCAGTCAAAGGGCTGTACTTGAGGACCTAGAGCGTCACATGTGGCCTCGAGGCCCAAGTTTCCCCACCCTTGGTATAAGACTTGGTATCTAAGAAAAGTTACAATCTGTTATAGAGGAAACGTTCCCACACTGGAAGTTACCCAAGGTGAATAATCACAGAGCATCCTTTTATTCCTGGATCCAAGAGCCTGAGCTACAAAGATACATGCGAAACACACCCTAAGTCCTCCCACTCCCACTTTTGGTTCACAATCAACAAGGTGTAAAAAGGCACACATATTCGCAACTCTGACACTATGCAAAGTCTCTGAGAGATAATTAGCATGCACATTAAAATAGAATACATGACTAAATCAAAAAGACTGTCAGAGTGATTCAAGGACAGAGGACAGATATCTCCCTGCGAATATTGGGGAAGATTTGATAGAAGAGGTGGTACCTGAACTAGTCTTTTAATGAAAGAAAAGATGTCGACAGAGTAGCAATGTGAGAAGAGTCCCTTTCAGGCATGGGGGATGAGGTTACCTCAGAGAAGCTCAGGGAAGGTTAAATAATAGTAGCTTCATAGTTTCGTGCTTCTCAAAGAAGGATGCCATAGAAATATAAAAACAAAGTCGAAAAGGCATATTCTGGCTTTCTGAGTGATCTATATTCCTCTGGGAGACAGAGATGATATCCCTAGCCTTAACTGTGTTTGTACAATTTCTAGTTCTATAAACACAGCTCTCTATCTCTCCAGAGTTTTGGTTTCTATACATGTAGCCCAGAATATTTGTATTTTGCTAGTGAACATTAAAAAAATCTTCCCTTTACCAGCTGGCTGTACAATGTATTGGATGCATACCTACCCCTGTTGTGCAAACAAGTCTTTACTGAATGGCACAATGCCCACAGATATATCTCAGCAAAACAAATTCAGTGGAGTTCATGTGCCAAATCAAGTGATTCAGAAACAGAATGGCAATGGAGAAGATGGAGGGGAAGGGAAGAAGCATTTATTAAGTATCTACTATGTGCCAGGTGCATATGCTAAGTGCTTTTATAAATATTATCTCATTTAATACTCACAACAACCCTAGGAGGTCGGGGTTATTATTATCCCCATTTTACAGATGAGGAAACTGAGGCAGACAGCGGTTAAGTGACTTGCCCCGGGTCATACAACTCGTGTCTGAGGCTGGATTTGAACTCAGGTCTTCTTGACTCCAAGTCCAGTACTCTATCCATACTGTGCCACCTAAAGTGGAATTAGACTTATTACATCTGAGGTACGGTCTTGGCTCTGCCATCAGCGAGTTGTGCTGCCATGGGCAAATTACTTTACCTCCCTACCTCAGTTTCTTCTTCCAGGGAGTGGGGAAGCTGGACTAGCTGACCTTAGTGGTTCTCCTCACTCTAACATCCTAGGATTCTGTGAAAAATGAGTGCTTGAGAAATGAGCCAGTGTATGAGACGATCTTCATCAGCCTCATTATCAATTAAATTGTTATCATTGTGGCAGATACACCTGGCAGCATTCCAGGTCCTTAAAAACAGAATCAATGCACGATTTTTAGAAATGAGGGTCAAACTGACTCTAACCCTTCCAGTGCTGATAGAGGCCCCGTATAAATCATTGGAGAGATAAATATTTATTCATCAACAGTTGGCTAGTCAGCAGCACGGTGTGGTCTGTATGCATTTTGTAAACAGATGGTTTGTATTTTCTGAATTTAAAGTAAGACTCAATACTAGAGACACTCAGGAGTATTCAAAAATAAATAAATACCCCCTCTGTGATTAGGAATACCTTGACATTGGAGCTACAGACTCCCAAATGAGAAAATCCTACTCTTCGTGGGTCTCATTCACCAGCGGAGGACCTTTTGAAAGAAGCCACACACACACACACACACACCCTGCATCTGCAGTGAGTGAACGGAAAGCCGCCCTCCAAAAAAAGACTACTGTGCTCACATTACCCATGTGGTTGTTGTGAGAATTAATACAATTTCAGTTTTCCTTTGTGTCTATAATGGTTTCCCATTATCCTGATAAGTAGGTAGCCATTTTGCTTTTATTGATATGGTTGTGAAAAAGAATTAGATTTTTAACACTTATGTAACAGAGATTAATTGATTGATTAGATTACTAATTAAATAGTCCATTAAATTCTCCCTTATAAAAGGCACAGGACTACGAATTCCTGAGGGGAGATTTCTTTATGGACCCTTGAAATAATAAACAAGTAAGTGCATAACCAGACATTGCATCTTATCTTGCAAGGGGTAACTAAGGAAGCAGGTGCATTAGAAGGATGTCTTCACAACTCAGTTCCCTTAAAAGATTACATCTTCCCTGTATCTGTACATTCAACTGAAAGATCAAAGGAACTTTCTTATGAATTACCAGCAAAATAAATCAGAGAGTTTGATGGAAAAAAATCCTTCAGTAGCATGCATGAAACACACGTATACACAGACATATGTATGCAAAAAGAATTGGGGCTTTATTAGTTGGGAACTAAAATGGTGTTCTTAAAACTTCCAGCTACACAGTGTTTCAGAGATCTGTGGAAAAATAAAAACAGCTAGTGGCCTTTTAGGTAACCCATAATTAAAAGCAATTTTGAGCTGTCTTTTCAGGGAAACTACCCAGGGGAAGTATTTGCTACCTGTTTGACCTTCACGATTGTGAGTCCTTGGCAGTGTCAACGACCCTCTGAACTGAATTCAAAACTAATCTCTGACAGAAAAAGAGAAACAGAATTCATGCAAATCATATTAATTCCAACATTTCCCCAGTGAGCTGGGTATAAACTACAGCCTAATTAAATATTTTTTAACGATGTGAGTAATTTTTGCCAAGGGGCGGATTCAGGGGAAAATTTAATATGAGATCACAAAAGCTGTTCCCAGCGTTGATTCTGTAAATTAATGACTATCTGCCTTATGATAAAAACATGCTGCCAAGAATGAAAATGAAGTCGGCAAAGCTTGCTCTATTTGTCTAACAACCAAATATACAGAATGCAAAACTTTAAAGGCAATGGAAAATTCCCATTGTATCTGTGTGATGTATTGGAGATAAAGATGCACCATGCTGACAGGCCAATAACCAGGTTTTAGGTGCTATCGGCAGTATGGGGCTACCACTTTTTAAAGAGCTTCTGTCAAGGTCCAGGACCATCACAATTTGAACAGGTACTCAATTATTTGGTGCAAACATTTCCCATATAATGGTTCTATTGGATTCCCTCTCAGGCTAACAATGAAGAAGTTTTCACTGCATTGAAATTAAGAGCAGGTCACCTGGGAAACTTGAATCGAGCCCTCTGGAATTGTTTCTTTTGAAAACACACTGACCTCACAAAAGCAGCACAAGATGATGGGTGGTGAAAAGTGGGGTACAGATGTAACAAGCTGAAACAGTCCTCAACATTTAGCTGCCAGTACAGCCCTAGAATTAGAATTTTCATCTCCATCTCTAATTTGGATAACACAAGTGGTGGGCAGTGGTACCCGGGGAGTCTGGCTTTCCGTGTCTACTCAGGTAGAAAGCAAGAATGGTGTATCCCACTCATGCTGAGACTTCTTTTTTAGGAAGCATTTCGACAAAAAAGGCAACTTGGCAGATTCAGAAGGGAAGCAAGCCATGATTCCTGAGTCAAAGCCAGGGAAAACTCTCCCATTTCCTGTTGTTTTGTCAAGCCAACCTGCTTCTAATGGCTCACAGTGTTAACACCCAGAAGTTGTGAGGCCATCCCTGGTGACAGATGACTAGGATCAGGCTGGCCTCCGGTCAGGGGGCAGCCTATGGCAATGGCTTTTGCAGCTATACTTATTTAAATTTTTGTCAGTGCCCAGCAACGGAGATTGAATTTACAGTCTTTCAATTAGAAGGTCATCTGTGCTAACTAGTGCACCATTGCCTCATTATAATCATAAAATTACTGAGAAAAAGACTGGCATGAGTAATATGGAAAAGCCAGTTTCAAAGGTGAAAAGGTACTGTTGTCTCAGGTTAAGGCACAGGAAAAAGCAATCATTTGTTCTTTGGAAATAAATATTCCCATTGCCAGCAAAGCAAAGTCTCTGGGGTCCTGGGGGAGAAGGTGACACAAAGAAAACTGGAACAGGTAAGAAGATTCAATTCAATGCAACCCAACCAATGTCTATTAAGTGCTTACTGTGTGCAAAGCAATGAGATCCACGATGAAGCTACAAAGACAAAAATAGAAGTTCCTGTCCTTATGGAGCTGAATCAGTGTCCACAAAGTATTAATGCAGTTTTAAGCTAAACCTTAGTCTGTATTCTACTGGTAGACTCTCAGGATGCATATACATATATACTTGTGTATGTGAAAATATATGTATATATAAAAACACATAATATACATAATTTAATATATGTATGTAGACATAGAGTGTACATATCTGTTCAGATCAGTCATTTTTCAGTTGTGTCCTACTCTTTGTGATGCCATTTGGAGTTTTCTAGGCGAAGATACTGGAAGAGTTCATCATGTCCTTCTCCATCTCCTTTTACAGATGAGGAAATTGAGGCAAACAGAGTTAAACCATTTGCCCAGGGTCACACAGTTAGTGTCTATACACATCTGTACATGCACATATATGCCTATATATGTACATACGTGTATCAGGCCACAGTAAATGTATTCATAGTTTCCTTGAAAAAAATATTTTTTCCTAATTAAATATTGCTGGGAGAGTTATTCAATATGAAAGTCTCAGCAAAATCATGTTTGAATTTAGAGTCATACTACTTTAAAAATAAATAAATGTCTTAGTGAAACTTTAAAAAAACGACATTGTTATAACCTCCCAGTGATTCCTTTCTTCAGCACCAATAGAACCCTTCATCGTAACAAAAAAAGGCAGTTAGGAAATGAAGTAAACACTTTGGCCATGTTGAATCATGAATAACTTGTGTTGTACCTACTGTCCACTGCTTCTTTGTCAAGTGGTAGGAAGATCACTTCACTAATTAGAAACACATTTCTCAAGTTGCTGAGAACAATGGTTCTGGACTCAACTCTAGTATATAGACTATAGACTTAGGATTGAAGCTGGCTGTGAGCTAAGGACAGAGGGCCTCCACTCTCTGGACTGTCCTAGTGTCTGGTTTGCTTGTTTAAAAACAATTGAGAGGCCATTGTCATTAATTAAATCATTAGTTGCTATTTAATTTTTCTGAACCCTGAGAATGTCCTCTAGATTTCTGGTACTATGATAAAAATTTGGAGTCATGGTAAACAGAAAGGTAAAAACAGACACATGGGGCAGCTAGGTGGCACAGTGGATGGAACACTGGGCTTGGAATCAAGAAGACTCATCTTCATGAGTTCAGATCTAGCCTCTAACCCTTACTAGCTGTGTGACCCTGGGCAAGTCACTTAACTCTGTTTGTCTCAGTTTCTTATCTGTAAAATGAGCTGGAAACGAAAATAGCAAACCACTCCAGTATCTTTGCCAAGAAAATTCCAAATGGGGTCAGGAATAGTCAGACACAACAGAAACGACTCAACAACATTCTTGGGAAGTAGGATGTCATTCTCATTTTACACATAAGTAAACTGAGGTACATGGAGGTGAAATGTCTTATCTGGGTTCACAAAGTCAAGACTCAAAACCAAATCTTCTGATATCCAAGACCATGGCACTTTGTAAATTTCTGTCCATTCCAATTTAGGCAAACGTTTCTCAGGCTTATCTTAGAGTGGGCAATATTTAAGTATAATGATGTCATTCCCATGGAATGATGGGACAACACTGATGGGTTCGTGGAGAGTCCAAGAGCAAAATAAGGGATTTGCTCTTTCAAACACTTTGTCCCCTGCAATTTTTTGAAGCCCACTTTATTAATTGTCTTACTTGTCAGTTCAACCATCACTCACTGACAATGTTTCAAATAAATAAAGTTTTATCTGGTCCAGCCCATTGAAGCCTGTGGGAACAGCATATCTTATGGATGAACCCAGCAAACCAAGAGGAAGACCCAGTACAAGGGTCTAAATCTCTATACATAGTAGGTGCTCATGAAATAATTAGAATCTTAGGATCATAGATCTAGAGCTGAAAGAGACCTTAGAAATCATCTGGTCCAATCCTCACATTTAACAAGATGAGCAAACTAAGTCTGAAAGAAGCTAAATGACTTGTCATACAAGTGGTAAATGTCAGGTTTAGAACCCAGGTTCTCTGACACCAAATCTAGCACTCTCTCCATTGTACATCAGATAGATTAAAGAATGAGTGAGTCATTGAGACCTTTCTCTTGAGTTATCCTTCATTAGGGAACAGACAGGAATATAATCTTTGTTCTTTCATATTTGTATTTCCAGCATTCAGCAGCTAGATGGCACATGAGGCAGCAGAGGCATCGAAATGGATAGAGTGCTGGACCTGGAATCAGGGTGACCTAAATTCAAATCTGGCTTCAGACACTCACTAGCTGTGTGACCCTGGGTAAGTCACTTAATCCCGCTTGACTCAGTTTCCTCATCTGTAAAATGGGGATAATAATAGCACCTATTTCCCAGGGTTGCCATAAGGATTAAATGAGATGATATTTGTAAAGTCTTTGCAGATCTTAAAGCTCTATATAAATGCTATGATGATGATGATGATGATGAGGAGGAGGAGGAGGAGGAGGAGGAATCTAGCAGAGAACCTGTAGTACAGCAGAGTGCTTAATAAATACCTGTCATTTAATTGACCTATCTATTCTCTCAAACAGAGACAGACAACATGAAGTTTGCTCTAGGATCACATGTTAATTAAGTGTTTAAGGCAAGATTTTAACTTGGGTTTAAAATCATTTTTACTTGAATTTAAAATTCATTTGAAGACCTGAGTTAAAATCCTGCCTCAGACACTTATTATATCACCCTTGGGAAAATTTCATATTCTCTGTTTCCTGACTTCTTTATATAGGCTTCTCTTTCTTTGACCCTGGGCAATTCACTTAGCCTATCTGTGCTAAGGACAGCTAGGTGGTGCAGTGGACATCTTCCTGAGTTCAAATCTGGATTCAGACACTTACTAGCTGGGTGACCCTGGGCAAGTCACTTCTGCCTGTTTGCCTCAGTTTCCTCATCTGTAAAATGAGTTGAAGAAGGAAATGGCAAACCTCTCCAGTGTCTTTGCCAAGAAAACCCCAAATGGGGTCAAGGACTGAAACAAGTAAATAACACTGTGCCTCAGTTTCCTCATCCATAAAATGAAGGTGCTGAATCTGATGGTCTCTAGGGTTCCTTCCAGGTCTAAAACTTAAGATCCTTTGATCCTAGGTTTGGTGGTGTTGGTTTATCATTGCATGACTTATTACTGCAGGCGCTTCTTTATTCTTTATTCCTTTCTCACTCTAGGGCTCGATACATTCCTCTCCACTCTTTCAATGAGCTTCCCTAGGCGTTGTCTGTCTTTGTTTCTCTTCCAGGCACTGGTATTTTCAGTCCCTCTCTACATGGGGTGATATGTATGTACCCAGTATTTGAAATGAATGGAAAAAGAAATGGAATAAGTTCTGTTCTCACTTCAATCATTGTAGCAGGAGAGGAAAATGGTTTCTCACTGGCAGAATCTGGATACAGAATGCTACTTTCTGAGAAGGTTTCAGGCCCTCCTGAAAAAAAAAAAAAGTGGAATGGGAGCTATCTGATCCTATCTCATTTACTTTATATCCCAATACCTTATATCCAGCCTGGTCTGTACCTCCATCATCCATTCATTCCTTCTTTCATCTATTCCCTAGAATGATGACTAATTCAATGGCCTCAAGGAGTACATGATCTTTGAGGGGAGAATGAATATGATACATCTATCAAAAGAGTTCTAAAGTACAAAGAACATCATCCTGATCATAGATTTGGAGCTGGAAGGGACATTAAAAGCCAATGAGCCCACTCCCTCTTCCCAATTTAGCAGATAAGGAAACTGAGGTACAAAAAGGTTAAGTGTATTACCCAGGGTCACAAAACTACCAAAGTGTTTGAACAGGATTTGAACTCAAGTTTTTCTGACTCCAAGTCCAGTGCCCTATCCAGTGGGTCAGGAGAGGGAGATCTCTTTCAACTGGGATCATAGTTATTTCCCCTCCCATTCCTCTCCAGACTTTCTCACTTCTATTTGGCTTTGTTCCAGAATATCTTCCCATCTCTTTCCAAGAAGCTATTTTCCCTAGGCTGAGATTGAGTCTGAGAACGATATAAGGGTAATTGACTGTTGGTTTTAGTTTTGCTTTTTCCTCAAGGAGAAGGAAAATACCTTAGAGGTCTTTTTGGCCAACCCTTTCATTTTCCAGAAGATGAAACCAACTCCTGGACAGGTCACATGCTAGTTCAAATTTCCCAACTTTAATCCCTTGTTCTTTCCGGTACACCATAAATTAAACAAGTCCCTTAAATACAGAGTAAAGACTAGTCTGGGGCTGCTGGCAGAATCAGAGAGATGGTCCAAAGAATTCCACAGAGTCTGAAATAGAGATAATAAACAATCACACAGACTTCTCTCCCATCTCACTTCCTATCAGAGTGAGGGCACATCCTCTGTCAACTGCTGCAGCAGGGGGAGGGAATTTCCTTTATTCTTGGGTCCAAGTGCAGAGAACTTGCAAGAGACTATGCTCATAGGAGGGGAAGATCAGAGGTGAAAAGGATGATTAATGTACACAGGGAACAGTGACAGATCACTTGTAACAATCACGGAATGACCCTCCAAAGCTCTGGAGCTCACCAGAGCCTCCCTCTAATTAAGGATAATCCAGAATTATCATCTTTAATTATTTTCAGAGGTTTCTGTGAGTTTTTTTTCTAGGCTGGGGTGAGGGGATGTTTTTCCCCAGCAGCAAAGGCAGGTTCACAGTGGGGAAATAGAAAAAGAAAGACATGCTCAGGGTTCCTCCCTATAGAGATAGGCTGTTGATGTTCAAATGTATCAGTTTTGTTTTTCTGCTAAGTGCTATCATGGTGTTGCTTTTGTCCACAAAACTCTTCCTCAACTATCCAGTCCCCTTCACCCCATTTTCAGCTTACAAAAACACAGGCTTCCAGCCCTTCGGTCAATACACTCTTATATGTAGTACCTACTTTCAGAACACAGTGAGACTCAAGGAGCTAAAAGGACCTTCTCACAGCCCATGACTGTCTGTCCACTCCACTTGCTTCAAACAATTTGCTTCTCACCCTTTCTTGGGGAATTTTTATTTCTATTTATTATGAATTCAACAGCTTCTCACCATTCAACCACCAAGCTACCAACTCTCTGGATTCAAATTAAACTCCATCCCTCCAGCTGGAGCTAGCCTTCCCTCATTACATGGCATAGTAATGAACAACGCTGAAATATTCCCAGTATACCATTAACCATGGGTAAGACTTAAAAAAATTGTCATACACATAAAAAGTCACGGAGAGAAATATCTACTCATGAAATGTGTTGGGTTAAAATGGGAGAGGAGCTTCCATGCAGTTACTGTAGTATCATATTGTGGAATTTTAAAATATTAAATCAGATGCTGAAAGTCAGCAGAACTCATACACACCTTACAGCTTAACAAGACTGATTTTCCATTTCATGGTCTCTTGGGATCATCATTGTTAGGTGGCATGGGTAAGGCACTTTTTTGAGGTGAAGCCATATGACCAGCTGGTTGTTCTGCCATGTTTAAGTTAAGCACACTCTTGAGTTGATGATTAGTAATATAGGTTTTATAGACCACTGTAACTTGAATGAAGCTTCAAAAACCTCAGGTTAATGCTCAGTTTCTTCATCTACAATATGAAGAAGTTGGACTCACTGGCCTATAAAGTCTCTTAAAACTTTTTCAATGATCTTGTGAAGTTGTGTGATCTTGGGCAAATAACTTAACCTATTCAGGCCTTGGTTTCTTATTTGTTAAATTAGTTCCTGGTGTCCTTCTAGTTCTCAATTTTTGATCTTAGGATCCCATGCAGACTGTCTAATTCAGGGGTTCTTAACCTGGGGTCTATGAACTTGGGTGGGAAAAGGGGTACATCTTTATGTTCACTAAGTTTGGTCTCCTTTGTATTCCTATATATTTTATTTTATTCATTAAAAAAAACAAAACATCATTCAGAGAAAGGGTCCATAGGCTTTACCAGAATGCCATAGGGGGCTGTGATACATATACACACACACACACACACACACACACACACACAGAGTTAAGAACCTCTGCTCTAAACAAACCAGGATACAACCTTGAGAAGAGAAGATGGTAGGGGAATGGAAAAAACGGGGGTATAATTTGGGACAATATGAAGGCAAACATTAATCATGCCTGAATCACAGTGTTGACTTCAACACCTTGCTCTTCACCAATGTAGAATTAAAAGGCATGGGAATGCAGGCCATTGCTGTAGGCTGCTCTGCATTGAGAATGCTGAATGCATTCCCACACATGTGCCACACTCCTGGGCACCAGCAAAGATGTTGACAAATTGGAGCAAACTTAGAGAAGACAGGCAAAAACAATTAAGGATTAGGAAGGTTTAATTTATGAGGATAGACCATAAGGCCAAATAAGGCTAGTTTGGTCAAATGACAACTAAGAAGGGGAGTAGGAGATCTGTCTATGCGTACAAAGAAGGATGATCTAAGGCTGTTGCTTCTCTACTCGGCCTTGTTTTACACAAGAGCTGGAATTCACCCAAATCTACAACAAGTCAGTGCCAAGCCAGGCAATAAAAAAAAAATACCTCTTTTTCATAAGACAGGCTATTGAACTTAATTAGCAGGCATAAGGAATGTCTTTTGTACTCACCCAAATTCTCTCAATTGGGCCTTCAAAGGTAGGATTTTATCCTTTTATTTATTAGATTTCTATAGTGTCCTTCCTCTAAGGAGTCCAAGGCTTAAGCAATGGGGTTATCATTACGTTCTTCATTTGTTCATTTTTAGCACTGAAAGGTCCTTAGAATGTAAAAATAGTATGCCATCATGGGGACATGTTTGACAGGTGGAGAAGACGGGCTAGTCATGTGGCAAAAGCAAGGGACGATAGATGGACATCCCAGATGCTCTATTGATGTGCTTGAGATGACAGGAGAAAACAAGAAAGGCTTCTATTATGTTGGCTAGACCTACTAGGGAGAAACTGATGGGAAGACATGGCCAAGAATTTGTTTATGTGGGGCAACCATGGATGGGTTGTTATCTACTTCCTTGGAAATATGCTATTCAAATATGCTAATGATCTTCTCACCCAATTCAATGAGATCGCAGATCGCTCGCAAGTTTGAGTAACACTGAAGAGGTAGAGAGGTACAAAGTGGCATAGTCATTGGTGCTCACTTAAAAATGATGAGGTCTACCATGAGTTAATGTTGAATTACATACCCAGAATCATACACACAAGCAGTTTTTTACTTTTTGCAGTTTTTCTCCCACAGTGTACTCAATCAAACCCTTTCTTAGCAATTTATGACCTTTGTAGAAGGTAGGGAGAACTGATATAGCCTTCTTTCCATTCTTCAGTCTGCACGCTCTGTGTTCAGCTTCCATGTTCTGTCTGCTCTCCAGTCCTTCCCCTGCAAATCCCACTCCCCAGGGCTTCTTCCCATACCATCATCAAAGATTCTCTCTAAGGGATCTCAATGTACCCAAGTAGGAGCTAAGTGTGGAAAGGCTTGAGAGAGAAGAGACTAGATTAAGGGAAAAGAGAAAATTATTGGATCACTTTAAAAACTATTGGATCATTGGGCTGCTAGGTGGCTCAATGGATAGAATCCCAGGCCTGGAGTCAGGAAGACTTCTCTTCCTGCGTTCAAATCTGGCCTCTGACACTTATTACCTGTGTGACCTTGGACAAGTCACTTAACCCTGTTTGCCTCAGTTTTCTCATCTGCAAGATGAAATGGAGAAGGAAATGGCAAATCACTCCAGTATCTCTGCCAAGAAATCCCCAAATGGGGTCACAAACAGTTGGACAGAACAACCAGCAAAAGTGAACAACAACAACAAAAAAATTAAAAAAAAAAACAAAAAAATTAAAAAAATAAAAATAAATTAAAATAAATTAAAAATAAATTTAAAAAATTTAAAAAAGTGAACAACAAAACTAGATCACTGGAGAGAGTTTTATGTCTACAAAGTAATGAAATTCATTTTCCTGTCTGGCTCCCAAACTGGTCACTATAAGAGTTGGGAAGAAACTCTAAGGTTATCTAATCTAACCCTTACTCATAGAAAAGAATCCTAGTTTTAACACAACAGCAAATGTCTTCCAGTTTCTAACTGACAACCTCAAGCAAGAGGGAACTCATTACTTCGAAAGGTGGCATGTTTTCTAATAGCTCTAATAGATTGGAATTGTGTTTCTTTCTATACAAATGAATTCTAATTCTGCCCCTAGGTCCCTCCCTCTGACTGAATGGCTCCTCCCAGATTCTTCTTTAAAAAGGAAGCCCAAGCCAGTCATCTCTTCACTTCTCACCAGGCTGTGGCTCTGGACCTCTCCCTCACAGGATACGTTTCCACCTCACCCCCAGCTTCATTTTATGCGTTGTCTTCTCTCTTAGAATGTAAGCTACTTGAGGGCAGGGACTGTCTTTCTTTGTGCTTTTATTTGTATTCCCAGTGCTTAGCACAGTGCCTGGCCACTGCAAGCTCTCAATAAATGTTTATTGACTAACTGATTGACTACTTTCACCCTAATGGTCCTAGTTCTTCTTGTTCATCCTTTATTCTTGAAGAGGATCAGTGACATTAGAAGGGTAATGTCTTAACTTGCTGGTGAACTGGATTTAAGTGAGGCAGAGCTGTGCAAAGTCGTCAGCTTCACTTTCTCCTCCAGAGTCATCAGACTCCAGTGGCAAGACATAGGTCAAGACTACTGGCAATACTATTCTCTAAGGCTAAGTAGAATAGATCTAATCTCTGTAACACAAGATAATCTTTTCACATTCAGCTACAGCTTCATGCCTGCCCTCCTGTGCCATCCCATAGCCTTTTCTTCTCTAGACTAAATATTCCCAGTTCCTTCAAGTGATACTTCAATGGCATGGTTTTGAGTCTCCTCACCATTCTGGCTATCTTCTTTTGGATGCTCTTCAGTTTGTTAGTGACGCTTCTAAATTGTGGGCAATTCCCAAAGAGAAATTCCAAAAGTTTTCAAGAAGAGAATTGAAGATGACTTTGAAGGACACCACTCACTTGCACAGAAGGTTTCAGATGTAAGCTCAGACTCTCTCTATCTCTCTCACTCTTTCCTCTCTCTCTCTCTTCTCTCTCTTAATCTTTCATTCTCTCTATTCTTTCTCTCTCAAACTGCAAACCACATTCAATCTTTAAAATTATGGAAGAATTAAAAAAAAAACCAGCAAAGTGACAAATCACTGCTATAAGTTAGTGTAGGACTTAAGGGTGAGGCAGAAAGACTTGACTTTTTATCTTTAGGATCAAACTTTGTACTGTGAGGTTAGCCACTATCTCAGCCAAAACTTTAGAGCTTTTTGATCTTGTGAAACAACAGTGAACTAGAGGATAAAATGATTAAAAATTCATTGCAAATAAGGATTAGTCCACACATTTTAAAGGCCAGTATGCCATGCATAACATCAGGGTGCAAGGTGAAATTTCTAGCACTAATGAGATTGCTGTTCAAGAGGGGAGAGAGTCTTTCTGTTTTGAAGGCAGCAAAATAACCAGTAGCTTCAACTTAACTCAGTTCAATTAAAAGAATGATTTCTAATGCTTATGCTTGCTATAGGGAAATAAGTATAAAAGGCAGCAAAACAGATATCACTCTGAATGAGTTTCTTAAGAAGGGAGCAAGTGGTCTTCCCAAAGAAGCCCTTTAGACTTCCACACTTCAGTGAGAATGTTGTTTCAACTTCTGATTTGTTGGAGCTAAGATAAAACAGCAATGAAGAAAACCCTCCATATGGTAGAGAGACTCCATGGCATAGCTGATGGAGGGTCTGGATTCAAGTTTTATCACTGATCTTTACTGGTTAAGTCACTTCCCCTTTTAGAGACTTAGGCAGCTCTCTAAGATTCTAAGTTACTGACAGTTAATTAAAAGTTAATTGCCAATCTGACTCTGGAGAGGATGTTCCCTTCACCAATAATATCACATGTCCTTGAAAAATAAAGACTATAGAATATGAATTAAAGAATATATTAAAATTTTAAAAAATATTTCAAAAAGAATATATTAAATATAATTTTATATACTTTGTTGTTATATGGCCATCTTTTAATTTATTAACTTAAGCAATAGTTATATGGGCATAACATAAGATTTACCATAGATTAAACATGGTATTTGTGGTTCATAACTAACAAAAGAGGTGGGCACCAGGCCATTGATCAAAATAAAGCACTCTATTATTTCTATGGGAAAATAAGCCTGAATAACATCATCTCAATTTAGAATTTTTTTTTCTAGGAACATAGTGCATACTTTAAGTGTGAACGATTACAACACAGGACATACCAAAGTAGCTATTTCTTGTCCTAATGATATCAGCATTTGTTAGCTTAGTGAACTTAACGAATACTAATCACATTCACTCAATGTACCCAAGTAATATATGTTCCAAGTTGCAGTTCTTCCTTCAGGCTGTTGCTGCTTTGCATGGTCTACTTCCTCATGCCTGGAATGTACTCCGTCCTTATCTCTGCCTTTTAGAATCACTAGTATCCTTCAAACCTAGGTTGGTGTTGTCTTCTGTTTGAACCCTTCCCTGACTCCTCTTGCTGCCATATCTTCTCTTAGCTCCCCTCTCCCCCACATAATCCCCATATTATGCTGTATGTGTACATATTCTTCCTTATTATGCCTTGTCCCCCATAAAATGAAAGCTCCTTCAGGGCAGGGACTATTTTGTTTTTGTCTTTGTTTCCCCAGTACCTAGCACAATGCCTGGAAAGTAATGAATGGGTACTTAATAAATGCAGGCCTACTTGTTGGTTGAGAGAGAGGGTCCTTCCATATAGCAACATGGTTTGTAAAAGTTTAAATATGCAAGGGGCTGTAGTCACATTGCTCAGCGGGCAGGTAAATGTTAGCTATTTAGTTTTATGAAAAATTACTATTGGAATGGTTCTTCCATTGAACGTGAAGATGCAGCCTGAATTAAACTATTTGACTTTAAAAGCTAGGTTATTTGGTGGTATTTTTGTGGATGGCATTGAGTCAATGTATATGTGCAGCCACGCTATTTTAACAAGGAACAGACCAGTGGGCATGGGCAATGGAGCCAGATGGGTCTCACAAAAATAGTTCAACAGCCCATTTATTTTGAACCAGTCTGTTCAACTCTAGGAAATAGCTAATTAGGAGCTAATCAAAATTGCTGAGAAAGTTAGTAAGCACTCACTCCTATGCTTGTATGTGTCTTGTGATGGGCTGGTGGCTAGAGCAATTGTCGACTGACAACGGTCGATTGTCAATTGGCCACATGTAATAATTTTTAAAATGGCATAAGCAACTTAGAAGCACAAAGTTATTGACCACTACTATAGGCATCTACTTCCCTTCACTAGATCTTGTTGTTTGTCTTTCATTTTCAAAGAGGACCAATGACATCACAGGATGATGTCTTGACTTGTGGGTTAACTGAATTTAAGTAAGGCAGAATTGCAAAAAGTCATTAAGACTCACTCTTACAGAGTCATCAAAGTCTAGTGGCAGGACAAAAATCAAGATGACTGGTGATGGCCTGGGATGTAGTGGATGACTTTGGCATCTTCCACATCTGATCAAGCTTGAAGTGCTCCCTAGTGCCTATTTAAGCCACCTTCATTCATGGCCATTGGAACAAATTGTTCTCATCCACCCATTCCACCTAGGGAGGTCTTCACATGATTGGGGTGGACACCACCCCCCTCCCCTTGCAACTCACCAATGGATTTATCACTTGTCAGTTACCCTCAACCTGGTTTAGCCTGTCTGCTGAGATGGTTTACTGGGGTGTGGCCACTGTGCCTGCTACAGCTTCCTGGAACCATAGATGGAAGTTGAGTGCCAGGTGGACAACAAAGGTGAATGAGCAGCCCTGAAAAGGGCTCACCTCAGAGGTGCTAATCCTCTCTGAACACCCCATACACCATACATTTCACTAGATCTAGGGAGGACATAAAGGAAGATTCTCTTCTGAGAAATTCTGGAGAATGTATACTTTCTGATACCTATGGGAAACTGAGGTCTCCGAAATGCCTTCTTAAAGCTTTCCTTCAGACAGATAACTCTTGAGCCTGAGAAGTAGACTAAATTCCATGATGTAAGATCACCCTCTCTGTGCTCCATGGATCATATGATCATAGAGTTTGGAGTTGGAAGGGATCTTAGAGGCCATCATCAAATCCAACTCTATCTTTTACAGATGTGGAAACTAAATCTCAGCAAGGCTAAGTGACTTGGTTGATAGATGGTGATATAGTGAGTATGTGAGGTAACATTTGAACCCAGATCATTCTGATTCCAAGTGGAGAGCTCTATCCATTACAATATACTGCCTATACTGGTTACCAGTTGCTGTGAAGTTAGGAAGACCTGGTCCAAGCCCAGGCTCTGATATATACTGGCTTTGGGATCTTGAACAAGTCACTTAACTTGTAGGCAACTCCCTAACATTATAAGTTGCAGAAAAGATGTTCAACAGAATTGATAGAGAGAATTTCCTCACCCAAGAATTCTTTGAGTCAGTGAAATAATAGATCTGGTCTCTATCTTCTATTCCCCTGGTAAACTAGTTTTTTTTTCCCAAATGAGGGACTAGGCATTTGATGCCCCACACACCAATCTGAAATTCTTCTCTGTCCTATTTTGGAAGCTACTGATCTTGATATCTCTTCAGTTTTCCTGTTCTCAATAGTTTTATTTCATTCCATATTTTTGCCTTGGACTAAGCTCTTTTTTTCTTTTCCCTCTAGAGGATGATGAAAAGGAATTCTATTTAGTTAATTATATCAGTGAACAAAAGCATGACAGTCTAGTAGAAAGGACCCCAGACCAGAAGTCAGGAGCCCCATGTCTTACTCACAGACATGTTCCTAACTAACTGTGTGGCCTTTGGCAACTTGCTTAATTTCTATTTTCCTACATCCTCATGACTTTTTCATGGCTAAATGATACTCTGAAGAAAGTGCAAAAGAATGAGTGATATCTTTTAGGCATCAGGGAAGAATGGCTCTATATACATCCAAGGCATTATTCTGATTGGTACCAAAGTGCCAATGGACCAGTCAAATGAGAAGCTTGGCTGTAATTGCACAGTTATTCCTCCCACATCACCGGGGATAGGGGCATGGCACTCCTGAGATCTGGAAAATCCACGTAAAATTTTTTTGGCCCTCCCTTCATACCAAAGAAGGAGTCTGAATTTTTTCTTTTTCTTTTATGGGGTGTTTACAGTACCTTATTGGAAAATTTGGGTTGATATTATATAATACTATATATATATATATATATTATGCATTTCTGAGTTTCTAAACTTTTTCTGTGTCATATGTGGCCTTCATGTGTCCTCTGTAGCTTCCGCAAAACTCCCCCCAAATTCCCATTTAATTTCTTATGCTGACCTGCCATATATCAAAACCACGGTGGGGAAAGTTGCGATGTGGAAGGGAGAACTGTAATTGTATTGCCCTAAATTGAGATTGTTGTAA
>NW_020954572.1:15183476-15205976 GCF_900497805.2 Vombatus ursinus | reverse complement strand
ATAACATTATTATTCAATAACACAATTATTATTCAGTATTTTGCTGCACTTATTTATAAGTTGCTTTGTAAATGTTCTCCAGGTATTTTTTCTCCTTTTATCAGAGTGTCCAATACTCCCTTAAAAAGCATTGATAAGTGAAGTACAAATTACTTCTTTTTAATCCCTCAAAAATGCCCAGTTTAGTGCTCCAAGCCCAGGGTAGGTGTTTAATTATTGCATGTTAAAAAAATTAATAAATGGCAGCCTAGTAGCTTATGAGGGAAGAGAATTATTACATAGAGTAATTACATAATGAGTTGTGTTCTCATAGAGACATTGCCATCACTTTTGGGTAAGGTCCATTACATTGTCCATGACTTTTTCAAAAAAATCTCAATTTTAAGAAATCTCAATTCTGAATGCTGGGGAGAAGCAAAAGCTTGATTTTTTAGAAAGCAGGCATTCTGGGAATCTGGGAAGCAGATTTTAAAAGACTGGGAGAGGTCAGATGATCTGGAGGGCGAAAAAAATCACCTTTTCTTGGGCAGAGCTTTCAGCCTATTCCATTAATTGTCTGACATGCTAGTGAAGATTTGCTCTGCCTGAGCCTGTGCAGCAGCTTGGTACTGGGCAAAAAACACTGGATTTGGAGTCCGTCACCTGGGTCTGAATCTTAACTTTGTTACCTACTAGCTGTGTGGCCTCAGGCAAGCCAGTTAAACTTTCTGGGTCTCAATGGTCTCTTCTCATTGGTAAAATGAGAGGGTTGGATGAGGGTACCTCTAAGGTCACTCTAAATCTAGAATCCCATGATTCTCTGGTTTGGCTGAGCAATGTGTTCAACTGATATGAGTTTCTCTGGAGGGGAACATGACAAAAGCAAGAAAGGTAAAAATTTTATTATCGTTGTTGTTGTGTTATTTAAAAGACCAGTCAGTCTAGTAGTCTAAGGAAAATTTTTAGGAATCAGAAGATCTCAGTTCCAGTCCTGGTCCCACCACTGGTTTGCAGTGTTGCCGTATGTAAAATAATCCAATTTCTCAAGGTTTCTTTTTTCCTGTTTGTGAAAGGAAGACAATAATGTCTCCCTCAAATGATTGCTGAAAAGATCTAATGTGATAGTAGATATAAAAACACTTTTAAAAGTATTATGTTTAATTCAAAAGGCATATTGGACTCTTACCAAAACACAGGTGCTAATCTGGTGACCATTCAGGGTGGACTAATTTTAGTCAGGGTATCCCTGAGTGTCAGTGCTAACCTCCCTAAATTCAGAAGGAGTGGGATTGTGGGATAGACCTCTGTATTAGGAAACTGAGTATAGACTGAAGTATTCATGACCCCTGAATCTGCTGAGGTGATCGCCAGAATAAACTCATTTCCAGGACCTCTTTTGGGAAAACTACGTGTATATCTTTGGAGATGCCTCCAGGAGAATTAGTTACTATTTTTCTAAACCAAATGATAAAATGATATAATTTGTCCCTCACATTTAACAAGACTAATAATAATGAATAAAATAGCAAGACACTGAAGTTGCCGAGTTCTAATTGTAGTGCTGAGGGTCAATTTTAATGGTATTCTAGTTGCCTATTTCCTTTATGTTTAGCCCAATCTCTTTCAGGTGCTGGCCAAATCAGTTAGTTGTACATTATTTTTTTTCCTCCATCTTCTCTTTGTTAATTTTTATGGAGTCTTGTTATAACATTGTTTGCTATAGACAGGACATTGGTAGTGTTTTTCCTCTATAATTTCCAATTAATCTTGTACATATCTTGTTTGTACATAGTTGTCTGTATGCTTTCTACACCATTAGATTGTGAGCTTCTTGAAAAAATTTCTTTGGTCTTTCTTTGTATCCCCAGCACTTATCCTATTGTCTGCAACATAGTAGGCACTTAACTAGTTAAAGTTTCTTGACTGACCTGTCTATTTTTTCCAGTCTCAAGGTCCTTATTATACGGTCAGAAATCTAGAGTTGGAAGGTACCTAAAAAGCCATCTAGTCCAACCTCATCAAGGAAACAGAGATTTAGCACTAAAAAGCACTTTAAAGGACATCTAGTTTAACACTGTCATTTTACAGATGGGGAAACTGGGATCCAAAGAGGATAAGTGACTTGCCCAAGCTCACACAAGTGGTAAGTAGCAGAGCTGGGTCCCTTCATTTCCACTGCAGTGTTTTCTCCACTGCAGCGCATTATGAAGTTGTTTTGTTTCAACGCTGGCCCCTCAAAAAGCCTTCTCAATGTCAACATTCATGATAGATTGAAGCAGATAGGACTTAGGTTCAGGGTTGAGTAGAACAAAACCAAGGTTAAATGGTGCAGGGTCTTTTCTAAGTCAAATAATTTTAAAGAATTCATCAAATCTAACTTCTTGAGAGTTGTTGGAGTGGTGAAAAATAATACTAGAATTCATTGTATTCCCTGCTAGAGATTTAGGACAGTTATATTACTTTAAAATATATCTGTGTTCATGGCTGTCAGAAGAAATCCTAACAAAATCCACACATTTGCCATATCCATTACCACTGTAAAGAATTGCTTTGACATGCTTGATCTATCTGTTATACAGCTTCTACGTCCTCATTTGAGTCTAGACTGTTCTTGGGTTGAAATGCGTCCACCCAGTAGAAAGGGACAAGGATGTAACACCTCCTACTTACAAAGTTTTCTCTCCAACTTGGCCGTGAAACCAGGGATGTTTATGATTTGGAAAGAACAAGTGGTGGGCTCATAGCCTATGTCTCTTGTCAGTCAACGGATCTGAAATGTGTTTCTTCATCCAGTCCTTATGGCTGAATGAACATAGAAAAGAATCTTCCCATAAATACATTACAAGAAAAGAAGACTCTTTTGTCCTAAATCTCAACTATTTATTTGCATTTGTGTGTGGGGAACTGAAAGACAACCACACCTTTCTTTGGATAATCTATCCTTAAAATTCTCTGATACTATCAATAAAATACAGTCTCTTAAAAACAAAGACAAAAGCCTTCTTCCCCATTTAACACTTTAAATGGCACTTCCTTGGAACTGGCCTCTATTTCTAGCAGGGGAAATAGTCAATCAATCCATCAATGAGAATTTATTAAAGGTTGGCTACATGCCAGGCACTGTGCTTGGGGCTAGGGATACAAAGACAGAAATGAAAAAGCCTACTGACTCTGAAGCACTCTCACTTCCATCTTAACAAAAATGGAAAAAATAATAAAGAATCTTCAAACCAAAAAATATATGTAGTATTATTTGAGGGAGAAGGTGATCCCTAGGAATTTAACTACTTTGCACAAATGTGTACTTATTCTATTTATTTGTTATCTATTTATTTAATCTATTTACAATAGTTATTTATTTTACCTCTATTTATATATGAAATGTTTGTGAATATGAAATGGTCCATTCTTTGTACTTGAATCCCCATCACTTAGCAGAGTGCTAGGCACATAGTAGGCAATTAATAAATACTTTTTGATTGATTAATTAACAGCACAGCACATGATGCTTTGGAGGTAATATAGAAGGGCCATGTATCAAGACTGTCAAGTCCCAGCCCAAACTCTATATTCCTCAATTCTTTTTTTGTTTTCATTTTCATGCTTTGCAGTCCCTCTCATTTTAAAATAAAACTTCAATAATGACACAATCAGCCCGTTGTGGTGAGTTTCATAATAACGAGATGGATAAAATCGTAGCTAGTCATGAGTGTAAAAGCTGAAAAGAAAAACAGCAAACAAAAAAGGTAAGTCATTTGTTGTAAGAACCTACAAATAAATTAAACCTTGCCTAAGATGTATTGATTTTATGTGGCCTCGCCTGTAGAATAATGTCAAGTGTTCCTGACAATCCATTACATTCAATAGGCAAAATCTACTTATAATTTTTTTTCTGTTTCCTGAATGATGTATAATCTATTTTTTGTCTTGGAGGAAACGACAGCGCATTATAAGCCTCCCCAACTTCTTAAAAGTGAGTAGAAAATCTTGTACTTTATAAATGCTTAAGTTTCTCTCAATCTCACAGCATCACCCCAATGAGCATATTGTGTGAAATTAGTATATAAATGTTATATAAATGATATGATCGATACAACAAAGCAATGCTTCCAAATTGAGAAGAGTCGACTGCAGAAAGTGATGCTGGACACAAGGACATTCATTATTAACAGGTGACTTGAAGAGGTGTGTGAGATTAGTTGGAATCAAGGAAGAACATGCCAAGATCCAGCTGCATGATTTTTAATCCTTTTCAATTAAAAAAGTTTCACTTCAAGTTACTTCAGGTCATTAGGAAATTTCTTTTCACAGTTCATAGTAAAAATGATTTAAAAGAAGGCTGGCATTTTTACATCGGATCCACTGCAATCAAGTCTATAATCAAAATAATTATTTTATCATGGGAAACAAACATTTTTTAAAAGTCTCTCTACCTATAAGGATGCTTTAAAATGTTTCTAGAAAATAATGACAGAGCATTCCTGACTGTGCCACATAATTCTCTATAAATATACAACTACTTTAATTTTAGCTTACTTTTCCCAAAGTTCCACTGAGACCCTTATTCATGATCCTTTCTTGTAAGGAAAATTTGGTAGCAGGAGAGAAATGAAGACGCTCGACCTATTCACTACCAAAGGGATTTTGAATTTGAATTTTTAATCTCTGTGGTTGGATTTGAAGTTAGCAAGTTAGGGGTCACCAGAAGCTGACATGAGTTTTTGATTTTCAGAAGTGCTGCTCTGAGGACTTGATTCAAAGAGGTTCTGAAAGGTTTTGCAACTTGCATCAGATAATATGTTGGGGATTATGAATAGTCCTATATTTTCCTGCCCTAGTTAAAACTCCCAGGAGGCTCCCAGTGGGTTAAAAGTAGTGGCTCTAGAATTAGAGGAATTGATTTGAAATCCCACCTGTGCCCTTTACTACATGTGTGATCTTAGGCAAATCACCTAGCTATCTTGGTCTTCAGTCTCCTCATCTGTAAAATGGGAGGAGGGGTGAACTAAACCGTACTTGAGGTTCCTTCCAGCTCTGCATTTATGATCTCAGAGTGGCTCTTCCAATTTCGAGAAGTGGGATACGTAACTACAACCCTTTAAGAACATTGTGGTGCCACTAAATTGTTGCCTTAGGGATCTAAAAATTAAAGGCATTACTGTTCAAAGTAGGCAATAACTTGAGCACCGGAGTCATGAGCTCAATTAGATCAGTTCAACCAAGACTAGGAAAAGTTGAAGCAATTCCCAAAATAGCACAAAGTAAAACTAAAGGGCAGTGTGGGATTGTGGAAGGAGGTTTGGCCTTGGAGTCAGGAATATCTGGGTTCTAGTCCTGCCTCTGACACATAAGAACTGTGTGACCATGGGGGCAAGTCACAGTTTCTCAATGTCCCCAGGCAACATATTTTTTGGGAACAATCAGGGTTAAGTGACTTGCACAGGGTCACACAACTAGTAAGTGTCTGAGGCTGGATTTGAACTCAGGTCCTCCTGACTCCAGAGCTGGTGTTCTATACACTGTGTCATGTGGCTGCTCTGTTACTCTCCTCCCCAGGCATCTTTCTAAGAGTATAAGTTACAAATGAGTTGTCTACCTGCATTAGTGGAGAGAGCTTTCACATCAGGAGTTTCTGATACCATTAAAAGCACCAAAAAAGAAGACAAAAAAAGAAAAAAAAATTAAAGGAAGACCCTGGCCCAAAGAAGCCAACCTGGTCAAACGTTAATGTAAGTTTCCAATTAGTCTTAATTTAATGCATGTGAGTTTAAAAAAAGAGTTGAAAAAGGTCATAAGATTTCAAGATCCTTTCTACCAAATTTAGCTTGGCTTCACAAAGGGGAGCAGTCCTATTTTTAAGGGGTAAGGGGGCATTGCGATACTGTCTCACTGTGATGTCATCAGAAGAGCTAGGACCAATAACAAGGACTGTGATCACGTGGTACTGATTGGATGACACTCATCTGACAAGGATAGAATCGACTTTAATACTTAAGGCTGTGCTTGATTGTTAAAATGCAAATAAAATGCAGGAAATGCAATTAACTGGTCTGTTCCTCTTAAATACTGGCAAAAACCAAGTCCATCCTCCAAAAACCTGTGTTCTGTTTGTTGCCACAAAGGCCTGACGCAAAGTAAGTGTCCATGGGTACCATTGCACTCCACAACACAATAATTGTATCATTTGAAGACCAACTTTAAAAGAGTTATTTGCTAACGGGCACCATGCCAGGGTTACTCAGGCAATGCTGCCTGCAAAATTCCTAAGCTGAGTTCAGAAGATACCGATCGATGCACCTCCAAAGAGAGTCTATATCAATCTCCATTTCATTCATTAGCTCCCACTCTGAGCTGGTTGGCTGCTAGTTAACTCTTTAATGTGGGAGAAGCTGTCAGTGTAAAGGCCACTGGGACACACTCTCTTCCCAGCTGTACTTGACCTGTCAATATTTCTTGCAGCACACTGTTTAAACTGGTACAGCTAATGGCAGAATGGAGACCTATGGGGTTTGGAAGGCTTTCGTAGCTTTAGGATGGCTTACCATCCAATAGAAAACATTAGTAAATTCATCCCAGAGCTGTATTTCTGCCTGTATCATATGGTACAGGTGTCTAGAGATTGGGAAGAAATCATTTCCATGATTCTATTCCGGAACTTAAAGAGAGTTTCGACTTCCCATTTCCCTAAGTTGAAGATCTACCACATTGAGGTGCCAGCACACAGATGACTTGGATGCTAGAGAGGCTGTCAGTCATCGAGGTGGTTCAAATGATACCCCTGAACAATGAGAGAAGCAAAAGAGTTCTTACTCTCCAGTTGGAACTCATTTTCAATTTGTAACAATCCAGGGATAACTTTATTGTGGTGCAGCAGGAGAACCTGGGAGCTCAGAGGAATTCTTGATGCGTGAACTATTCCAAGCCCTTCTGAAAGTGTAAATATGAGACTTAAAACATAAAGGTATAATTACCAAAACAAAGAACAATCTGGGACCACCAGGAGTAGCTGGTTTCGGCTTCTTTTCTTTCTACAAATATTGAATTTACTAATTTCCCTTGCCTTACTGTGGAATAAAATCAATTTTCTCAGTAGAGCTGATCTCTGCTTTGTTTAAGGTTAGATGTGAAGTTGATATGCATCCTTAGATATACTGTCAGTGTGAAAGCCTTGAATATTTAAACATACGTCACATTGAGCCCTCCCTTCCTGAGTTCCACTGGGGAGGATATTGATTCGCTATTTGACAATCAAGCCTCTCCATAGATGAATTGACATGTTTGGAATCCATGGCAAGGAAAATCTGTGCATTATTTTAAAACTCTAGTCAAACTGTTTGTAGATACAACTTGATAACAACACCTGTTTTTACCCCTCTCTTGGCCAATACAATCCATTGAGAATCCTGGCTTCAAAAATTTCCCTGCAGAATTGTCTAACATATGTATTTGTATTTCATTACTTGGGTAATAGCTGATTTGCCAAGTTCATTTACTACTAGTTGCTTCTCAAACATCTCAATGGGATAATTAAGGAATACTAAGAATTGAAACTGTAGTAAGTTAGGAGGGGGCCAGAGCAATTGCCCAAATCCCAATCCTGATTAAACTGCTGTCCAGAATTAAATATTCAATAAGTGAAATCCTGTTTTCTTTCCTTACTCTGAACAACTTATCATCAAGGAGATAGGGTATCTCTCTGAGTTGTTCAACAGAGACCAACTCCACTCTCATTAAACACACACACACACACACACACACACACAATTCTGAGCCAATCAACCTGATTCAAATTCTTTCTAAACCTGCAAGAAGGATAGTTAACCCCAAATTAAATAAGTCATGGCCTGGATGGTGCCTTCTTCCCTCAATTCAATTCAACAGGCATATACCAATCACTTTTGTAGGGTCTAGGGATACAAAGATGAAAATCAAATAGTCCCTGTCCTTAGGGAACTTTTATTCTACTGGAGGGAAACCATGTGTACACAGATAAGTCAATAAAGAACATTTATAAAGTAAATTCAAAGTAATTACAGAGCTAGAGGTAGAGCCTAAAGACTTAGGGGATCCGGAAGGGCCTCCTGGTAGCATCTGGAAGGGAACTAAGGATTTCAAGGGATAAGGATGAGGAGGGGGAACATTTCAGGCACTGTGGACAGCCTACACAAAGGCACAGGGGTGGGAAATTGAGTATCATGTATGTGAATGAGCAGGTAGAACAGTACGATTAGAAGAAAGATAGAATGGATGAGAGACAGCAATATGCGATCAGTCTAGGAAGACAGGCTGGGGCCAGATAGAGAGAGGCTTTAAGTGCCAGACAGAGAAATTCACTGGTGAAATACCCTGGTGAAAAAATGAATAGCAATAGATTGGAAAGGGCTCTGTAAAAAATGGAGAAGACAAAGAAATGTAATTCAAGGAGATGAATTGACCCAAGTTCCTGTTAATCATGGCCATCAGGATAGAAATGGGGGATAGTGCTTGAGAAATTGGATATAAGTAGATTCCAGTACAAAATGCTAAGTGATATGGGACAGCCAAGTGGCACAGAGGATGGAGTGCTCGGCCTGGAGTCAGGAGGACCTGAGTTCAAATTTGGTCTCAGTCTCTTACTTGCTGTGTGACCCTCGACAAGTCACTTAATCTTGTTTACTTCAGTTTCCTCATCTGTAGCTGGAGAAGGAAATGGCAATCTTCGCCAAGAAAACCCCAAATGCAGACTGGACTGAACCACAACAACATGAAAAAAACTGTAACTACTCATTATTCTTGATTTTATTCGTCTATTCTTGCATCAGAGATGCTTCCTGGCTACTTACACAAAGGAAGACAAGTATTTTTAATCTGAAGTTATCTGTGACAATCTCTTGAGTCTGAACTGATGCTTTGAAGTCACAAGCTACTCAGTATAGTAATACAGGTTTATAGGTCTCATGATTATTAAAGTTGGCACAGCCAGGAGAACAATTCATTTATTTAAATTTTTTTTTTTGGTAATTGGGGTTAAATGACTTGTCCAGGGTCACACAGCTAGTAAATGTCAAGTGTGTTTGGTCTCAGGCCGGATTTGAACTCGGGTCCTCCTGACTTTAGGGCCGATGCTCTATCCCCTGAGCCACCTAGCAGCCCCTGAGAACAATTTATAGAATAACCTCAATCATGTAAAGGAAAACAATAGTAAGAGACTGCAGAATTCTGCCCAGTGCCTCCTATCTTCCATCAGAGAGCTGATAGACTACTTACTAGTACAGAGACAGGCATACATTTTTAGATATGGTCAACAAGCTGATTTGTTTTCTTTCATTCTACTTCCCTGTTAGAAGGGAGAATTCTATTACAGGGAGGAAGGGGACTCATAGGGAGGTGACACCATTTAGAAAAGAAGTGATCAACTAAACATTGAAAAGGAAAGAAAACTGCAGTGACTGATGGAGACTAGAGAAGCTATTATTTTATGGGTGTTGGGAAGTTTGCTATTTCACAAAGACCTATTACTATTTGCAAGCTAAGGCAGTATTAGTATTTTTTTTAAATCCATAGATCTCCAAAGTTGATGGGAATACCTTAAGAAATAACAGTAAGAAACTCTCAGCCCTGGGTTTTAAGGCTGATGGCCAAATGAAATTGATGACTTGGCTGTCTTGTCAAACTGTAGACTGCTTTCTAGCATGTTAATTTCCATAATGTTGCATATAGACAGATAAAGCTTAATCTAAATCTATCTATTTATTTCCAATTCCTCTTACTTTTCTTGGTATTTTTTATGGTTGTACTATACCAAATATAGGGGACTTTTAACTATTTCCAAGTGAGGAACTTATTTTTAATAAGCACACAACTGAGATCCTGGGATGGTGATTTTTAAAAAAGTTGAAATAAGTTGCATCATGTTAACACAGACCTGTTCGTCCCCATTTTATTTATTTACTTATTTTGTCCAGACCCTTGATTTTTCCATCGTGGGAAGTTACTGATATGGAAACTTCAGCCACTCTCTCTAACATTAATACCAATGGGCAATTTCTCTGTAACTCATAGTCTTAGAGAGTCATCAGAGTCACTAAGAAATTAAACGATTTATTTGTGGTTGCACAGCTATTATGTGTCAAAGGAAGAATTTGAATCCAAGTTTTCCTGACTCCCTGGCCAACCCTTTATTTGTGATGCCAAGCTGTCTTACTTTCCATTTTCCTTACATGGGAAAAAATGCTCAGTTTTCCTTCATAAATACACAAGAACCCAGATTACGGGTGGGAGAACAATTCAGTCTCTTCAATTAAAATAAAACAATTACTTTATGATATTGAGACCAAGGCACAGGAAATCTTGTTCTGCCATATTTCTACAATTTCAGACTTACAGCCACTACTTATTAGTTACTTCCTGACATAATTGTTGGGCTTAAGCATATGGAGCAGTGGACCAGGCAGCTTAATAAAAAGACAAAGATGATATACAACTAATGGACAGAGCATTGAAACTAGGTGTTAACACATCATTCATCGAACTAAATGCTCTCTCAAACTCTGCGGCAGAAACAATTAAAGTCCTGACGGCAGTCTTAAGTTGCTTCAAATTGTCTGGCACGATTGATCCACAATTATCTTTGTACTCCCTGAAGCCCCCAAATACTATCTCCTTCATTGACTTTAAATTTCTTTCACAGTTCTCCAACCTGTGTTCTGGCATACTGAATATCCATTGGAGATGGCCATTTTGACAGATGCAGGAATTCTAAATATCCCATTAGGAACCTATGATGTATGCTTTTAGAATACCTTTACCTAGTTTTCAGTCATAAATGTGAACTCTTTTTAGAGAGCCTCTGAAACTTTAAGGCAAGAGGGCTATGCAGATTGGACTGCCAGTATTTATATGACGCAGTTATTGTGGGTTTTTTGATTTTTGTTTGCTTGTTCAAACCTGTGATTTCATCAGCATAGGGAATTCCTGGGTGTGCAAATGCTCACTGACCACTGTGACTTAAAGTCTCACAGAGACAGAATTGCCTGGGAGAGGTGAATTGACTTTCCTGTGGTCATATAGCTATTATGTGTCTGAGTCAGATCTTGAACTGGGATCTTTCTGACTCTGTCTGGAGGATAGAGTTTGCCTATGGAATTTTTCTTATAATGAATTTATTATGGAGATGTGAAATGCTAACTCTCTAAAGCTCTGAACTTAATCATCAAAGTCTAATATGCTTACTTAACTCTTAATAAGAAACAAAGCAGTATTTTTAGATCAGGTTGTTTTTTTTTTATTGAACTTGCATTTGGATGCTCAGATGAGTTTTTGTTTCCACTGTCCCTTCCTCTCCCCAACAACAAAAAAAAAATCAAAGTACATGATTCATAATTGCATACAGTCACCGAAGACATGCCTTAAACAGACCATCTTTCTAAGAAAGGGAAAAAATGCGATACTTTAGAAATCAGAGACAATGTGGTAATAGGTACATTCAGTTAATGATATCTTATGCTTCTTTTAAGCTGTTACTTCAAATATTGTCATTTCTTTGTTTTTGTTGTTAATAGCTCAAGTGAAATTGTGAAAATTCTCATTTATGAATATGTGAGAACAGTGAGAGTCAGCTAATTATCTCCCCCCCCCCCCACCAAGGCAATCGGGGTTAAGTGATTTGCTCAGGGTCACACAGCTAGTTAAGTGTCAAGTGTCTGAGTTCACATTTGAACTCAGGTCCTCCTGAATCCAAGGCTGATGCTCTATCCATTACGCCACCTAGCTGCCCCTACTCATCTTCTTAAAGGTTGTCTCTGTCTTCAAGATCATCACAAAATTTGACCTGACCTAAAAAAGTCATTTGAAATTTCTGTGAGTTATGTCCAGAGTATAGATTTTTAAAGAATTGTTATTGGAAAATTGCTGGATGCATGAAATTTTATCAGCATTATTAGCAAATGCTGCTCACAACATTGACAATTGCTAATCACACTCATTATTATAAGTGCAATGATCATTAAACTATGGATGATATTTTGATAAAGATAAAACCAAAGGAAATACCTGGAGAAAATAAGTTCTCTTACAGGAACAACAGCTACTGTATCTAAGCGCTCAACAGATAGATAGATATATAGATATATAGATATATAGATAGATAGAGAGATAGAGAGATAATCAGATATATAATTAGATAGACAAATAGACAGACAAATAAAGCGAGCATGTATGAAACATTTGTTGCATGTCAGGAACTGTGCTAAGCATTGGGGATAGAAATACAAGGAAGCAAGACGGTTTTTATACACAAGTTACATTCTAATAGGAGAAGATAAAATATAAAGGGGAGTTAGGAAATAGGAAGAAGAAAGTATGGTCAGAGGAGCAAGACTACTGAAGGGGTAGGGAGGTCTCGAGAGAGAATTGAGCAGGGAATACAGTGAACATGTCTGAACCTTCTCAAGAAAGAGTAATCCTAGTCAGGGATTCACCAATCACGTGGGACACAAAAGATTATTGGAGAGGTCAGACTTCACTGTTACAATTACGGTTCTGATATGTATTATTAACCTCTGTTAAGAACTAATCATTCCTTGATTGATCAGCATTGTGCTGTGGAAATTGTCAAGTGTGAACATTTTTAACTGGACAGGAAACATTCAAGACCTTTGAAACTCAACACAGTTATAATGTACATGATGAATAACAAGAGCTGGAATTTATATTTCAACTTTACATCCATTACCTCATTGGATCCTCATAGACAACTATATTAGGTAAGCATGACAGGTACTATTATCCCCACTATACAGATGAGAAAACTGAGTCAGGGAGCTTAAACATCTTGGCTCAGCTAGTAAGTGTTAGAAATGGAATTAAAATTATATTCTCCTCTGACTACAGACTTTTTTTGGGGGTGGGCAGCCCTATTCTATGTTACCTTTCATATACAGAAACAGTATCTGTGATATAATGAATATAGTGGACCAATGTAAGTAGTTACCTTCACTGAAATTTATAGTTTTTACAGCACTGACAAGAATACTAAGAGTCTAATTCTCTCATTTTACAGATGTGGAAACCAAGGCCCAAAGAAGGTAAATGATTTGTCCGAAGTCTGAAGTTTCAGAGGCAGCATTTAAATCCAGTTACTCTGACTCAAGAACCAGCAGTCTTTCCCCCATCCCACACTGATCATTCTCTGATGGGAGAAAGTGGAGGGTGGACATTGAAAAGTTCCTCCCAGATCCTCTATTTAAGGAGAGGGACTGGGCATACACCTCATCGTCCCCCATCTGGTTGCTTACTTGGACTTCACCATTGTCTCCAGAAACTCACCTCCTTGCAAGATCAAATCAACTCTACAACTCATATCTCCTCAATATCCCTTGTCCCCTTGGGTCCTTTTCTTCCGCTGGTTAGAGAAGATAAAGGGTACATATTGGAGAGCTCCTCTGAGATCCTCTATTTAAGGACAGTCCAGGGAAGACACCTCATAATTTCCCACCTGGCTGCAGAACTTTATCATGCCCATGCAGCAGTTGGCCTCCCTCCCCTCCTAACCCTTCTCAGATTCTTTTTATATGTTGTCTTCCCCCATTAGATTGTGAACTCCTTGAGGATTCTGTCCTTGAGGGACCATCTTCTGCTTTTCTTTATATCCCTGACTTAGCATAGAGACCTGGCACATAGTACGCACTTAATGTTTATTGACTGACTGACTGACTGACATGTCACTCACACTAGTGGGCTGTTGAATTAGACAGGAAATGGAATACCTAAAAGTTGAAAGGACTATGCTAGAGTCTCAAGGAAAGTCAACCATCACTGTTAAAGTCTTCAAGGATGATTAAAAAGGGATAAAGTGTAAAAGAAAACAATGAGTTAGTCAACAAATACATGGAGAAAGATGGGAGAATAAGAAATAACAGTGATAAGGATCAGGTGAAAGTGGTACAGCCAGATGGCATGAAGAAAGAACAGTGATTGATAGTGGTAGAGCTAGAGTGGAGAAGTCCACAAGCAATATGGGAAATTCATTGAGGTGGCACAGTGGACAGAGTGCTGGGCTTGAAGTCAGAAGTTCTGGGTTCAAATCTTGCCTCCTACACATAACTAGCTATGGCAGACTCAGACAAGTCAATTAACTTCTTTCATTCTAGCACAGGATCCCAGAATTGGTGTTGGAAGAGAACTTACTGGTTATTCCTCTCTGTATGAAAAAGGTCTTTTGGGGCTGTACTACCGAGACCTGTTAAAGATCTTATCTTAAAAAGGCCAAGGTCTCCCATTGCATCCAGGGCCATCTCCAGTCATCCTGATCTACATCTGGCCATTGGACCCAGATGGCTCCAGAGAAGAAAGGGAGGCTGGTGACTTTGCACAGCCCTCCCTCACTTAAATCCAATCCATTTGCAGGTCATGGCATCACCTCCCTGATGCCATGGTCCTCTTCACGAACGAAAGACAAACATGCAGTTGGGTATAGGGCACAATGGATTCAAAGTCAAAAGATAATGGTAATAATAACAATAACTGGCTCTAAATTGCTTTAAGGATTTCAAAAGCCTTTAGCCAAGGGTGTGGAACCTGCAGCCTTGAGGTCACATGTGGGAAGGTTCTGTGAGGAAGGTTCTAAAAATATTATTATCCCCCTTTTTACAAATGAAGAAACAAAGGCTCAGTTTCTTTATCTATAAAATGGGAGTAATAACAGCACCTACCTCTCGAGTTTTTTGTGAGGATAGAGTATATGTAAAGTACCCTAAAGCGCCATATAAATGCTAGCTATTTTATTATTAAAGATGTAAATGTCAGGAAAATAAATGACAACTGCAGTCTGGTAAATAAATACTTTCATTGCATATGTATCCCTGCTGATGTACAGAGACACACTAGTGAGAAATAAGAGGGGGATAAAAACGGGGGGTGGAAAACTCAAATGGGAAAGAGAGAGCTAGAAAAAGCAAAATTTGTGCACAATCATATTCTTATTGATCTGTACTGAAACCTTTTGGAACTGGACTTCATTTCCCTCACTCTATTCCCTATTCTTTCTCTTACCTAGCACACCGAGTGTGTGAAGACACCAGAGAGTACAAAAAGTCATAATGGATAGCTCCCCACCTCAGAGTATTGCCTTTGGTGAAAAACCACTGCGCCTATATAATTAATCAGAGGAAATTTCAAAATTGCTTACTCCATCAATCTCCTTGACAACATCTCTAACAGCTCATTCTAGTCTGCCTTTGGAGCAATGCCAGATCACGGGAACTGGATACCTTTGGGCAAAGCTTTTCCAAACACCTGCTTTGTTACCTAGCCTGCTGGATACAAGTTTGGCACCAAGCACAAGTCAGCATGGAGGAGAATTTCATTAGTGAACTCCTATATGTTTACTCCTAAGCTCAGCTATTACATTGAATCTCATACTTTGTACGTTTTCATTTGCCTGGACATGTCAAAGAGGCAAATTCCCAGCAGAATTAGCTGTGGGATGAACTTTTGGTACTTAATAATAATTGCAACAATAGCAAAAGTTATATTTAGACAACACGTTTAAAGGTTGCAAAGCACTTGAAACTCCCTAATCTGAAAAGCCAAATTATGTTTTTGATAAGGGTCTTGTGTCCCCAATTAAGAAGTAGATAGGATAGTGAGGGCAGCTCAGGCTGGTTTACATAGAATGTTCAATCTCTTAACTCTGTGTTGGTAGAGTAATATATTCTAGGTACTCAATTAGCATTTATTATATACTATGTTAGGTCCTGGTGATACAAAGAAAGGCAAAACAATCTAACTACTGTCCAACTTTGTCTCATGTTGGTGTTGTTCAGTCACTTCAGGTGTGTCTGACTCTTTGTGACCCCATTTAGGGTTTTCTTGGCAAAGAAACTAGAGTAGTTTGCCATTTCCTTTTCCAGTTCATTTTACAGATGAGGAAATTGATGCAAACAGGGTTAAATGACTTGCCCAGGGTCACACAGCTAGAAAGTATCTGAGGATGGCTTAGCCCTAATCATTCAGCAATAATGCAGATGCTGAACTGGAAAAGCTCTTTGAAGTCTCAGTATTAAGATAACTTTAGCTCTAAGAGCTCAGTTTTTTTATTATTATTATTATTATTTTACCAATTAAGAAACTGAGACCAAGTATTAAGTGAATAGCTAGAATAACCCACCAAACCAGTTGCTAAATGTAAATTCTAGCATAGGATCCCAGAATTAGAGGTGGAAGGGATCTTAGGACTTGTCTCTTGCTTTATTCCTCTGTCTATATAAAAAGAAAGAAAGAAATCATTTGGGGCTATTTCATGCCATTGGGTATAGAGCACAATGGATTGGAAGTGAAAAAATAATGATGATAATAATGACAATTATTGGCTATAAAGTGCTTTAAGATTTGCAAAGGGATTTACAATATACTCAATCCTGAGAGGTGGGCACTAAAAATATTATTCTTCCCATTTTCACAGATAAGGAAACATGTTCTTGGAGTATAAATGACTTGTCCAGGGTCACACAGATAGCATGTGGCTGAAACATTTTATCTCTAGTCTTCCTGATCGTAAGTTAGGAAAATTAGGATTTTACTCCTAATTCATTTTGAGATTCTAGATAATTTACGGAGATTGTACTGATATATGACTCATAAAATAGTTTTTCAATCAACTTCCATTTATTTAATAAGTAATTAAATATCTCCTGACTGGAGATATAATTGACTTGAGAGACCAACAAGGCAACTGCATGTGTGTTTTTGCTTTTTTTAAAAAAAAATCCTAGGGGCAGCTAGGTAGTGCATTGGATAGAGCTCCAGCCTTGGAGTCAGGAGGACCTGAGCTCAAATCCATGCTCCGACACTTGACACTTACAAGCTGTGTGACCCTGAGCAAGTCACTTTACCCCGATTGCCTTACCTCCCTCAAAAATAAAATCCCTTAATCTATTTTGAACTCTGTTTCCTCATCTGTAAAGTATAAGAGGCTCACGTCCCTTCTAAGGTTATGTTTCTCCAAGGGGAGGCAGCATAATGTGTAAAAAGAGTGTTAGATATGGAGTCAAAAGAATTGAATTAAAAAAAAAACTGCTTCTGCCATTGAACTGCCATTGTGTGATTTGGGACCAATCACTTCAGTCTCTTTAGACAGCAGATCCTCATCTGTAAAATGGAAAGATGGGATGATGGACAGAGAGCCTAACAAAAACCCCGGAAGGTAGGCAATGTCGATCTTTTTATTCACATCTTAAGGATGAAGAAACTGGGGCACATAGCGGCAAAGTGGCTTGTGGCTAGTCACGCAGCTTACATGGCAGAGTCATGATTCAAATCCAAGTCTTCTGATATCAAATTTAACGTACTTCCCACTACACTACTACTCGCTCTTGGCTATGCATGATGGAATGTTTTGATTAACCTCGAATCTGGTCATTTCTCTTAAAAAGTCAGTTTAAATTACTGGTTCATTTATAAAATGAGATGTACTTGATGCCCAATAAAGACTCTTCTAGCTCTAAATCTATGATCCCACTTCCCCAAAGTAGGGCTGTTACTATTTTGTACCATGCTTTTATTTATTTTGTTAGCATTACTTTAATCTACCCAACTTGATTTTGAGCTATTGGAGGGAGCTTCTCACATTTCTTTTATATCCCACTCATGCCGATCTGGGAATCTAGTAGGATGCCCAATACATTTTTGAGATATCAACCATCTTTTTGAGTTCTTGCTCTCACCTACTCCATTCCTCTAATTTTTTTTCCCACTGTGAAAGAGGAACAGCTTGAGACATCAAAGCCTTTGAAAATTTGACAAAGTTTTTGTTATTGGTGAAAAGATAACCGTATGCAACACATTTGCTTATTCAATATATCTCCTGAGCCACAATCTGGATGTAAATAACAAGGGTCGCCACTTGGGCAGCCTCAGTGGGATCTGAAAATTTGATTAATGCTCCAAGCACATTCAAATTATTTGTGTCTTTGAGGGGGGATCAATGTGTAAAGATCTGTCAAATCTGTTCCTTTAGAATTGGAGTGTTTCATCCTTTCACTTCTTTTTAATTTTCTCGCAACTGAAACATCAGGTTCATTATCAATTGATTAAATTGGCAGGCAGTCAAATCAGGAACAAAATCGTATATGGTTGCTTGAATTATTAAGACACTAGAAACTTTAGAATTCTGGCAGTGATAGCGAGCTCTTAAAGATTGTACGAATATTTCTGTCACTTAAAAACTAACCCTACTTTTTCTCAGAGTTCAACACATCTTTTAAGCTCTTTGTAAAAAATGCCTTTAAAAATTATGCCCCTCTTCTTTGTTCTTCCCCATCCTTAGCAACAGAGGACTTAATTTTACCATAAAACAACACCGTAGAGTTCCAAGCCTTTGGGCTCCATTAATGGCCAAGAGGGTTTCAAGATGGAACCCACCAGGGTCTTGGAGGTGAGGAGTGAAACAACCTAGCAGAAGACCTCTTCAAAAGCAGGCTGCCATTCTACACTGTTTCAGGCTCAAGCTGGTCGTTACTGGTCATTCTGCCCTTCACAATCATTAAAAGTTACCTATTTTATATTTGGACACTGGACCTCTGCCTTTTTGTTTCCTTACCTCCTCATTATGGGTTCTGAGCTGGAGTTTATTTCAAATTACCCTGCATCAGGGACATGGCATTTTGCACTGTGTCATCTGATTAAATGACCTCTCCCCTGTCAGGAGTTTCATAATTTCGAATGCTTCACTATTTCATGGGGAGAATATGTATGGGGAGGGAAGGGATAAGAATATGTTTACTCCGGCAACCTTTTCTCTCTTGCCTTTTTTCTCCCTTAGAGTTTTAATATGGCCAGGTCTAGATTATTCAAGAGGCTAATTATCTAAAGTGTGAGTTATTCCAATTTCTTATTTCTCCTTCCACTTCCTGCTGCTCATTTTTAGACATTATATGTGTTACATCATAGAGGCAAAGCAGAATAAGAAAAATTCCTCATTTTTAAAATAAATGATTGGGGGGTGGGCATTGGACTAGATGACCTTTACAATCCTTTCTAGAATCCTATGATCTTAAAATAGTTAACTAGTAATTTATTATCTGCTCAATGAAGAAGGTTTGTGAAGGGAATTGGACATTATTTGATAGAATTAAAATTTTATATTATGAAGCAGTGTGGCATAGAGAGCTTGCCTTGGAATCAGGAAGATCTGGATGTAAGTCTAGCCTCTGACACATATTGGCTGTGTGACCCTGGGCAAGTCACTTAATGTCTCAATGTTCAAGGCAATTCTCTAAGACGGTGAATTGCTGAAAAGGTACAAACCTGCAGAAATCACAGGTTCGGTTCCCTGCTCCTAAATTTCTATATTATTTATAGATTTCAAGTTGCCATGGTGTCTTTGTCCTATATTCATTTGATAAAACAGGACTGGCTGCTTATGATTTCTATGTTAATGTTACCTACATAAAAGGCATATGAATTCTAGATTCTATTTCAGACACTGCTATTGCTATCATTTTGTGTGGACTTTATATATTTCTATATATTTCTTCATTAGAAATAACTATATTATTTGAAACATTTTGAAACATACCATCTCAAATCTCACTCATCTTTAAGAATAAGCTCAAATCTTACTTTCTCTATGAAATTCTAAGATTTTTTGAGTTGGAAGTGATATTACAAGCAAACAAGTCTAACCAATAAACAACCACACTTATTGAGACAGAAATCCCACCCATCTTTTGGGAATAAACATGTCCTTTTTTCCCTATGAAATCATAAGATTTTTGTGCTGGACATGGTTTTAGAGACAAGTCCAAACTTTCATTTTACAGATTGAGAAACTGAGGAGAGATGCTAAATGATTTGGTCAAAGTCACATGGGTAGTCTGCGGCAGACTTGGTATTTGAACCCTGGTCTGATTCTAAATCCAATGATATTCCTACAACACTATGCCATCTTCTCTTATCATAGCCATACTAAACAACTACTTACTAAACATACTAAACACACCAAGCCTTCCTAAACAACTGCTTTCTCTGGAATGCTGTAGCGCTTAAGTCTCTTCTGTTGTTCAGTCGTTTTCAGTTGTATCCAACTCTTCATAACCTCATTTAGGGTTTTCTTGGTAAAGACAGTAGAGTGGTTTGCCATTTCCTTCTGTAGCTCATTTAACATATAAGGAACTGAGGCAAACAGGGTTAAGTGATTTGCCCAAGGTCACACAGCTAATAAGTGTCTGAAGCAAGATTTGAACTCAGGAAGATGAGTCTTTCTGATTCCAAGCCCAGAGCTCTGTCCACTGCACCACCTAGCTACCCACTTAAGGCTGTATCACATAATTTATCTCAATATTGATTTTTCTTGCTCTCCACTAAAGTCTTATCCCAAAGCCTTATCATGGCATGGGTTTTCCAAGGCTCTACTATGGACCCTAAGATCTGGCAAGTACTATCAAGCTGGAAAGACTTCAAGTATGAACCCAACACTATGGTAGTTCTATCTTCCAAGGATTAGCCTAAATTAAGAGAGATTTATCACCATATTGACCACTGTGATCAATTTCTTAGGTATAGCCACTCACTCTCCTAGATCTACAAAGTCATAGGTAGGGTGCAATCTGTGTAAGTAAAGGAAGGACCTATAGAGACAAAATCTCAGATCTTCAGAGATGGTGGATTGAAACATTATTCTTCCTCAACTAATATGTAACTTCCTTAAGGTCATTTACCACATCTAATACTCCTTCTCTACCCCTCACACAAGATAGCATAGTTCTTGGTCCTTAGAAAGCAATTAGTAAATTATTGTCTCATTGATAATGTGTTAATCACAATGATTTTTTTTTAAAAAAAAAACAACCTGATGAAGAATTATCACACTGAAGCACAAGCCAGACAGAATTTGTAATTCACTTTCTGACTGGTTATTGGATGCATCACCCTTGCTACTCTCTTAGCTGGAATGATGTATTCAACAAGGGCTCTCTGCATTCTTGCTGGGTTAAAGAGTACACTGTAGGAGAAGACTAATGGTCTGCTTATTTGTGAATCTGAAAGAGAATAAGTGAAAAAATGAATTTTTTTGACTGAATAAACTTAAGGAAATCCATGGGAGGAGAAGAAAATATAGCACAAGTTCTTAACCGGTTTTTGTGTCATGGACCTCCTTGGTAGCCTGAAGAAACCAATAGACTCTTTCTCAGAATAATATTTTTAAATGAATAAAATAAATACATAGGATCACCAAATCATGAGGTTTCCCCCATCCAAGTTCATGGACTCCCCTGGAATTTATGGGGTTTGTGGACTTTAGGGTACGAAAAGCTTGAAATAAGGAGAGTATCAGAGCAGTTTTGTGATGATCCTTTTGGTTTCTGAAATTAGCAATGGAAACCTATATATCTCAATGAAGCTATGATTTTATCAGTATGGGTACTCCTACCACTACCACCGAGTACAACCACTCCACAATTTCCTGTCCTCTACAGTTTTTGTTTATGTCTTTCCATAAAAGATGTCCTCTATAAAAGATACACTCAATGTACTAGACGTCTTCCTCTGGTTCTTTTGAAGATTCAGTGGTGCCAAAGCAGCACTGGGTTGTTCAACTATTATACATCTCTCTTGCTACATGATTGGCTCAACTTCTACTCTGAATAGACATGTCCTCTGATAGGTCAATATACTCCACAAAATAGGTATTTATTCATTCACCAAGCATTTCTTAAGTACCTACCATGTGACTGATACTATTCTAGGTGCCAGGAATACTAAGACTAAAATGAAAAAGTCCCTGGTTTCATTGTGTTTACCTTCAAATTGGGTGGAAGAGAGGGGAACAACATAGAAAATGAAATACAAAACTGTATACAAAGTGATTCTTCGTGGGAGGGCACTAGAAACTTGGTGATGGGGGAGGGAGAAGGAAGGGTTTTCTCAGCACAGTCTCATGATCCTGAAATGGCATATGCATAATAAATGACTACAGAAATGAATTTAATTCAGCTTGGCTGATTCTTAGAAAAGAGATCTTTCCATACACACAATGTATACCTCATTGCACACATACGCACTGTCTCCCACAGAAATAACTTTTATTTATCTGTATCTCAAAAAGGAAAGATCTTTCTTTACCTTTTGTGAGAGGAAGAATAGATGCGAAAGAATGAGGGCATTTGTAGCTCCAATTTCATAATAGAATTCTGTTGTTCTAGAGTGATTTATGTTTGAAAAAGGGGGAAAAATGTAAAGAACTTGGAACACACACAAAAGTACCCTCTCATCAAAGGTTGTCTATAGTTCCATGAATCACATGTGATGGATGAGATTTATGAATTAGAATCCACGTCGAGAGATTTACAACATACTAAATTAGTTATGACATCTTCTCGTCTGTGAGCATAAACTTTCAACAAAATATCTCTATCATCATCACAGGAGCATGGCCAACCCAATTCTTTCATTTCACCGCAGCACACCCAGACCCTGTCACTGTATTTGATGAATTCTTGAAGGAATGGGCCTCAGATCAATTAAAATAAACACCACAGGCTG
>NW_020954572.1:15183112-15183466 GCF_900497805.2 Vombatus ursinus | reverse complement strand
ATGTACATATATATGTGTATACATACATATATATGTACATATACATATACATATACAAATACACAGAGTCCTGGGGGGTATATATGAAAACTCACATATATGTACACATACATACATACATGTGCATATAGATCAGTAGTGAGGAAACTGCAGCCTTGAGGTCACATGTGGCCCTCTAGGTCCTCAAATTTGGATTCAGTCAAAAGACCACACTTGATGACTTAGACGGTCACATGTGGCCTTAAGGCCACAGGTTCCCCACCCGTGCTATAGAAAGAAAGAAAGAAAGAAAGAAAGAAAGAAAGAAAAAGAAAGAAAGAAAGAAAGAAAGAAAGAAAGAAAGAAAGAAAGAAA